>NC_081562.1:103516555-103690870 GCF_022355385.1 Mustela nigripes
ATCGCCACCACCACCTTCCTCATCATCACCACCACCTTCATCATCAACATCACCACCACATTCCTCATCATCATCACCACCACCTTCCTTATCATCACCATCATGTCCATCATTATCATCACCACTACCTTATCACCTTCGTATTCATTAAACACTTTCAGAAGTGTGTTGGGTGAATGAGCTAGAGAATGCAAAGTCTGTTTTTATTTCCTTCCCTGGAGCTTTCCACCCCCAAGGTGTAATGCTTTTCTGTTAGTTGTTTATCACAGAGCTATTAGACATCTCTCTAGTTCCCATATTGACATATTTTATGATATTCTCCCCATTTCTCTTTCTTCCTTACCCCGTAATAGCCAGTCAGAGGAGGAAGAAGATGTGTTTGGCCTCCCAAGGAGGAGAAGCTCACTTGGCCTTGGTGGATATCCCCTTCCAGAAGAGGAGCCAGGGGCTGAGGGTCCGCTCCCCCGGGCACTCCGCAGAATCATCTCCATTGAAGAAGACCCCCTGCCCCAGCTCCTGGATGGCAGCTTTGAGCAGCCATTGAGCAAATGCTCAAAAGAGGAGGAGGTCTCCCAGCAGAGGGTGGAAGCACAAAGCCGGCAGGCCAGACCCTTGGAACCCATGCCTACATCTCCCCGAAGGCAGCCTGTTGGAAAAGAAGCCTTGTCTAAGGTAAGGACGCATCCTATGTTGGTTTCTTGATGTCACTTTTATGCCTGTCCCCTGCATTTGAACCCAAGAGCCTCAAAGGCAGCTCAAGAAGTCCGATGTGGCTGGTCTTATGAATCACCCTATTTGCCTCCATCAGATACCAGCTTGCCCTGTGGAACTGAGTGTCACCAGGGAGGCTCAGGGGTCCTAGTAAATTCTCTTTATAACTTCTGTTGTTTGCCCTTGTGTTCTCTTTTTCTGATTCGGATCAGAAGCATTTATTGAGTGACTAATTTAGACAGACACCTTGCCTGGCTCTTAGCATAACATATCACATGCTTTAAAAATTATAAATCTTCTTATATTTTGTAACTGTTCTCAGCAAGGCCAATCATTGCTCTGTAAAGCTTACATCGTCATCCCAACTGGCTAACCATCCTTTCATTCCCAAATGCCCTGCCTATTCCTCCCTAGAGGGTGCTCCTCCTGTCCCTCATCCCGCCTGCACTCCCCACCAGGGCTTCCTGCTCAGTGTTGTGGGAGAAGCAGGCCATAGTAACCATCTTCTTCTGGTTCATGGTGATGATGTTCCGCACCTTGTTTGTGACCCAGGCCCAGGTATAGACTCCTCCAGTTTCTCACCTCCCACTGGGCACTCTGAAAGTCTACAGAAACACCCATGACAGTGTGAAGGAGACTCCTCCCTGTACACAGGCAGCCCAAATGGGTATTTGGGCATTTCCAAACAGCTCATGTGGCAAGAACTTGTCCTACTGGGGCATGTGCACCAGGACTCCTTTCCAACCACTGCGGGGACTTCTTGGCGCCAGTTGTCATTCCTGGGCCTGGATTAAGATGCCTACATATCCCTTCTCCAAAGGACCCTGGGCCAGGGGATGAGTAAGAGCTGGATGGCACCAGTGGTGGGTAGCGACCCCTCCCTCCTCCACACCCTTCCACGTTCCCTTCCACGCAGACCTACATGTGTGGGCAGGGGACCCACTGGGGTTTTAAATACCCAAGCTCTGCTCCCAAATGTAAAAGTGTCGAGAGGTCAGTAAGAGATAGGGTGAACGGAGAACGAAGCCTCCAGGGGTGCTGGACCACGTGAGCAGATGGGGTGTATCCGCAGTGTCTTCCCCTGTGGCAGATGGGAAAGTAGAAGTACAGAGGAGTGAGGTCTGGTCTGGTCCCCCAGGGACAGGAGCACAGCCTCTTCGCCCTGTGCTCTCTCATGGGTGCTGACTCCATCACGTGTGCTACCAACTAGTCCAGGACAGGAGCTGCCGCAGACGGGAAGTGTGCTCTCAGAGAATCACGGGGCAGCTTCCCCAGAGGGTCTGCCCTTTACAAGAGCTCTGTGAGGCTGGCTCTCCCATGCAAGGCTGCGGGGGCATCAATTGGTATAGCCTTTCTGGACAGTAGACTGATAATAAGAATTGAGAACTTAGAAATTCCACATCCTTTAAACCAGTACTTCTACTCCTAGCAATCTTTCCTAATAACCAAGTTCAGACAAAAATTTAACTCAAAAATGGTCATGTATATTAGCAAATACTTGAAAAAATTCAATAGAATATTATAGCACTGTTAAAAATCACATTTTCAAGGGGCACCTGGGTGGCTCAGTCGGTTAAGCATCTGCCTTTAGCTCATGTCATGATTCCAGGGTCCTGGGATGGAGCCCCGTGTCCAGTTCTGTGCTCAGTGGGCAATCTGCTTGTCCTCCGTCCTCTGCCCCTCCACTCGTGTGTGCACAGGGACACTCTCTCTCTCTCTAATAAATAAATAAAATCTAAAAAATATAAAATCACATTTTCAAGAAACTTTTCTGACTTGGAGACATATTAATAATTTAATAATATATGAGAAAGAATAAAATTGTGTATAATATTTCAAATCGCATTCATTCATCCACATAGAAAAAAGCCTAGAAGAAATGCATCGAAATATGAATAGTGCCCACTTCTGGGTGGCGAGACAAACTATGAGTAACTATTAGTTTCTTCTCTACTTTTCTGTTTCTCCTAATTTTAAAAAAATTGCCATGTGTTACTTTTATTTTTTTAAAGCTTATTATTACTTCTTTTAAAAGTGGCAGGACAGAGAATGAGAACAGATCTTATTCCAGCGCCCTCCCCCCAATCTGGTTATGACGCTGAGGATTGTCCCCCAGAGGGGACACAGGGCCTATGAGTGGACATGAGTTGGAGTTCACAGTGCCTGGAGGTGGGGCCTGCCCAGAGCTGGACCATCAGGGTGTTGATCTCCTCTGGCCTACAAAACCCCCTGCTCCTTCTAGAACAGGGCTGACACAGCCTCTGCAGCCAGAACCATCTCCTCCTGCTCTGGGCTTCACATTCTCTGCCTGGTGACAGGCCTAGGGATACACAGATTGCTGCCCTGAGATTTAGTCACACAAATGACAACAGGAGGCTTGAGGCTGAGCAGGGACCCGCAGAGTCGATGCCCTTATGCATTAAAAGAATGTTAAAAATGGAGTAGAGGGTATAGTTTATGAGTGTGGATTTTTTTTTTTAAAGATTTTATTTATTTATTTGACAGAGATTACAAGTAGGCAGAGAGGCAGGCAGAGAGGAGGAAGCACACTCCCTGCTGAGCAGAGAGCCCGATGCGGGGCTCGATCCCAGGACACTGGGATCATGACCTGAGCCGAAGGCAGAGGCTTTAACCCACTGAGCCACCCAGGCGCCCCATGAGTGTGGATTTTTTTTTTTTAAGATTTTATTTATTTATTTGACAGACAGAGATCACAAGTAGGCAGAGAGTCAGGCAGAGAGAGGCGGGGAAGCAGGCTTCCCGCTGAGCAGAGGGCCCCATGTGGGGCTCGATCCCAGGACCTCAAGATCATGACCTGAGCTGAAGACAAAGGCTTAACCCACGGAGCCACCCAGGTGCCCGTTTGTTGGTCTTTTTTTTTGAAGTTCAGATTAAACCCCTGTAATTGACCTTGAATTCCCTCTTAAGTACTGTGTGGAATTGATTTCTCCCCAAAAGGCTGTTAATGGCTTTTCTCCAAGGCTCAAGTACTGCAAATATCTGCTGCCACTCCATTATAGTATTTGCTGAACTAGAGGAGCTAATTCCCCCAAATCCGCTTCTAAATAGATCCAGAAGAGCTTCCTCATTTGGCCAGGCAGGACTGGGCTGGGCCTGTAGGCAGGATTTGGGCGAGCAAACAAGCAGTCAGTGGGAAGGAGCGATCCTGCGGGCAAGAGGACTCTGGTTGCTCTGTGGCTCCGGCTGTCCTAGAACAAGTCCATTCCCCACCAGGCTTTAGGGTCCCAGACTAACTCACCGGCCGACCTGCTCCCAGCCCCTGCGGGCCACGGGGGCAAGGAGAAAGAGCCCAGTGACTGTTGAGTCTGGAAAGCTCCGCCCAGGGGTCTGATCCGGCCTGGTGGATTTCCCAACCTACTGAGTGGAGAGCCTGTTTCCCAGGCAGATGGGGCCCTAACTGGAAGCTGATGAGGCGGAAGGAGGAGCACTGTGCAGGCAGGCAAGCAAGACCGTGCTCCATTCAGCCCAGGCTTTCAGTGATAGGGCAGAGATAAAGGCCCCCCTAGCCTGGGCCATCTCTGCCCCGTGATTTACCTATGTCTTCTTTCTCCCCTTCCCCCTGCAGACATCCCACCTGTCCTTCCCCTGCACAGAGAATCTCTGCCTTCTCTTTAAGCCTCCACTCACAGTGTGTCTACCCCCCTTTCCGCCATGGACCTTGGACTCCCCCTCCCCCTCCACGCTCCCAGAGCAGTTGGAAGCTTGTGTTGAATTATTTGTTTCTGTGGCTGCCTCCATCCATCCACGGCCACCCAGGCCTGGCTCCCCATCCCCATGTCCTCTGCCCAGGGTCTACAGGACTGTAGGCAAACCACAAATGTTTGAGTGAGTGTCTCTCTTCCCTCCTGCTGATACTAGAAGGAGACCTTGTGCCTAGAGCCCAAAGCTCCTTGTACCCAACACCGGAGTGCCCTTCCTTGTGTGGTCCACAGGCCAGGTCCCTGCCTTCCCCTGGACCCTGTAGGGACTGGTTGAAGGACAGGTCGTAGCAGGAGGTGGGGCTGGTGGCCATGCCAGCAGTCTGTCTGCCAGCAGTCTGTCTGCCATCCACAGGAGGAAGCCTCCCCCTCCATCCCAGACCGGCTCTTCAAAATTGTGCTTGTGGGCAACTCCGCTGTGGGGAAGACGTCCTTCCTGAGGAGGTTCTGTGAGGACCGGTTTGCCCCCGGCTTGGCAGCTACTGTGGGTGAGTTCTTGCACCACTCTGGGAAGGGGAGGGAGAAGAGAGCCCAGGAAGGGACTGGGGGTCTGGTGGGAGTGGCCGTGGGGCCTTGCTGGTACAGGGCCCCTGACCCCCCTTATTCCCCAGCGAGGCTGAAAGAGCAAGGTCAAGTCCTCCTCCTGCACAGTGCCAGCTGCTAAGCTCATTCCACACGGAGTGGAGCCCCTGAACACTTCCTTCATCCAGCCTGAGGGGAACTGCAGCCAGCAAAGGTGGACTTTGGGCCCACGCTCCCCTCTGAGCTCATCTCTTTTTTT
This sequence comes from Mustela nigripes, assembly GCF_022355385.1. Taxonomy (NCBI): domain Eukaryota; kingdom Metazoa; phylum Chordata; class Mammalia; order Carnivora; family Mustelidae; genus Mustela; species Mustela nigripes. The sequence continues at coordinate 103,521,767 of NC_081562.1, forward strand.
AAAAGATTTTATTTATTTATTTGACAGAGAGAGACACAGTGAGAGAGGGAACACAAGCAAGGGGGAGTGGGAGAGGGAGAAGCAGGCTTCCCGCCGAGCAGGGAGCCCGATGATGCGGGGCTCGATCCCAGGACCCTGGATCATGACCTGAGCTGAAGGCAGACGCTTGATGACTGAGCCCACCAGGCACCTCTAAGGCCATCTTTTTTTTATCATTTTTTTTCCTCCATTTTCAGCATGGCTTTATGCTTTTCCTGAACTGTGCACCCCAACACCACAACCCCTGCTTCCCCAATGGGCCAGCAGCTTCCTGCCCTGCCCCTCCCTAAGTGTGCACATATGTGTGCGTGTGTGTGTAGAGGGGTGCGGTGGAGGACAGTGCCCTGGGTGACTCCTTTTACCAGCACATGTTACCCATCTGCGGCCCAGGCCTGCTGGGTAACAGCTGGATTTCATCATGGAAGCTCATTAGGCTCAGCTATTAATGGATGATCTTGGCTTAATGTGTTCCCACACTCGAGTAATATTTTATTCAGATAGAGGCCTTTGCTCTCTTCACCCAAAGTTGCTCATTGCATTAGAAGATGTGACAAGACCCAAGGGCGTACTGACTTTTTAGCTTCTACCTTTTGCTTGAATCACTCAAGCCAAAAATAAATCCACTGAGAGATTACTATGTACCATTTAACCACAGTGATAAGGCAGCTGTCCCAGAATTTGAAAACATACTGATGGGATAAGCATATTTACCTTGGGGCTTTTGTATTTATCACTTCAGTCTGTCTTTGCACAACCCTGCAGGGAAAGAAAGTACTGTTATCAGCCCAGTGGACAGATGGGGAAACTGAGGCCCAGAGAGATTGAGAGCTTGTCCACATTCCCTCAGCTCATTCAGTGCTGATATTGGTCCCTCACTGGCCCCTTCTGTACCACTCCGCAGTATCTCCTGAGCATACGGAGTTGTGCGTGCTCTACCCAGGGAGGGGCAAGGACACTTGCCCATCCTGAGAGGTGGGCATGGTTTGGTATAGGCAGGGGAGGCTATTGAGGTTCAGTGGGACTTAAGGAGCCTGGGATTTTCATCTTGGCTCTGCCACTGATCAGCTGTGTGACCTTAGGAGGACATGTTACCTGTGGGTGCTTCGAGTTTTTCCTCCTGGAAGATTCGAACTAGGTCACCGAAGACAGCTTCCAAGCCTGGTTCTCTGTTCAGACCATCTTGGACCTTCGGCTGTCTGACAGGCTGGCTCTATAAGACAGGCTTCCCCTGCTCCAGAACCCTGCCTGGGGAGGCTCCATGATCTTTCCCTTCCTTCCAAATTTGCGCCTGGAGGAGGGTCTCTTCCCACATGCTTCAGGCATCCCATCCTTACTGCTGGGTCTTTTCCTCCATTGGTATCACATCTGGAACATTCTCCTGTCCCCTCCCTCCCGTCTCATTCCACCCAAAGACTGAGACCCCCCTCCCCAGATGAAGAATCAGGCCCCTAACAGGAAGAAGGGGAGCCTATGACCCAAGCCTGGAGAAGTCTGGCCTTGCTGGCCTTGAGTGGCCCAGTGTCCTGCAGGAACCAATGGCTGCCGAGGGAGGACTCACCTTCCTGGGGGCGTTCCATGGGGGAGGCCCCCACAAGTCAGGGCTCCAGCACTGGTTCGTGGGAGATGGGATGGTGCCAGCCCCTCGGCCCTCAGGGGTGTCCCTCTGAGTGACGCGCACGGCGCACCTCCCCCGTAGATGAAATCAAGGAATCAGGGGCCGTTTACATTTCCAACCTGTAGCCCTGTGCTGGAAGCCTCTGAAAAATGAAAAATCAGACTAATTTGCACTTCCCAGGAGACCAATTATGGAAACACCTACAATTTAGGAAGGGAAAAATATCAAAGATTCCAAATCAGGAATGCCCTTCATCACACTGCGCAGAACATGCTGGAACAGCAGCTGAAATTAGTCTCCCTGCCACACAACGTGCCTTGTTCTGGTACACATGTCAGTAACAGATGTCACACCAGCCACCAGAAAGATGCTCCCTTTAAAGAGACAGAGGAGCCACAGAATTCTGCTCTAGGGGGACAGAGCTGTCTCGCCCTAGCCTGGGGTTCCGGCTATCCACCCCCTGTCAGGAGCAACCCCACCAGCATAAACAGAGTCCTAAGAGAGACTCAGCAGTTCCCTAAATCTTTCCAGCCCCATCAAAAGGGATTTCAGGTTTCCCACTCCCTCATATGGACACGATCCCTCCTGGACTCTTGGCTTGAACACAATGTAAATGCTCTAATATGGCAGTGTGATTTGAGGTCCCTGCCCACCCCACCTTAGGACCAGTGGATTCCTTCAAAGGCAAGTGCTTGAGCCCCGTGGGTGTCCTGGAGATGTCAAATGATGGTTTCTGTAGAACGCTGGAGCTCATTTTGTACGTGACAGGACTGATTAATAGAAGCTAACCCTCCCTGGAAACTGGGACTCCGAGTCCTGTGCTCCTTCCACTGCCCCACATTGGTTCACATCCCCCTGCCCTCAGTCACAGGCCACCGCCCAAGAGGTTTCTTCCAGAAGTTTTTTCCTAACAGAATGCACTCCGCCCTTTTTGGCCACCAGTCTTTCTATCCCACTCCGCATCTCTGCAGAGAAATCCTGGAGTTTTTCTCTACCACAACTTTCAGCACCCCCCCCCCAACCAAATCCCCCCACTCTAAATAATATCTCGAGCCTGTCTTGTCCAGAAGGGTTAATGTCAGTCTTGGAGTCCATCAGCCCAGCTATAACCCACACTATCCTCCGACAAGACACGACGCAATTCTCAGTAACAGGGACCCCTGACGTCCAACTGTCATTCAGGAACCAGACAGATTGCAAGTTGGGCGTCACTGCCATGTGTTTCTTGAGTGCTACAGCTGAACTTCAAGATTATGAACCTCTGACCTAGCCCTCTACACCCTCCATCATCCCTCATTTGCAGATGAGGAGTGAAGACACCCCAAAATGACATAATGTCATCGAGGTCGCATAGCGAGTCAAGGCAAAACTGAGACTGGGACACACAGTGTGGGTTGCCCAGCTCCTAAAATGTTAGAACTGCCTGTGGTCTTAGAAAGCAGTTTATTCTAGGCTCTCTGGTCCTACGTCATTGTGTGTTGCCTGTGCTATTGGTCTCGGACTCCTTGTGTCTCCTGCCACCGCCCCCGGGCTCCCCCTTGGGCTTCTCAGTTTCCCGGGCCTCTCTGTCTGAAGTTGCAGAGACAAGTACATCATGTACCCAGCTGGGAGTCCCAGCAAGCTCACTAAGGCACAGAAACCACTCTGCTCCTGGTAAGACAAGCTCCCTGTCCTCCAGCAAAGTATTTGGCCAGTGAGATAGAGCAAGATCATGACCACAGCCAAGACCCATGGGGCACCACCTGCCCCTCCGCCTGCCTGCCTTTCTGTTCAGGAGAAGGCTCTGTCCTGGGGGCTTTGGACCATCACCTGCTTCAGATCAGACCCTGAAGGTGTGTCAACAATGGTTGACTTTCTCCTGAGTTGTTATCAGAAAAGGGCGTCTGGGTGACTCAGTCGTTAAGTGTTTGCCTTCAGCTCAGGTCATGATCCCAGGGTTCTGGGTTTGAGCCCCACACTGGGCTCTCTGATTGGCAGGAAGCCACTCCCCCTGCTTGTGTTCCCTCTCTTGCTGTGCCTCTCTCTGTCAAATAAATAAAATCTTTAAAAAGAGAAAAGGAAAGGAAAGGGAAAGAGAAGGAAAGGAAAGGAGGCAGCTCCTTCAGTTGCCCAGAGCACAGACTGGGACAGCATCCCAGATTCAGCACCACTAGTCATAATCTGTTTTGTTGGGAGCTCTAAGCCCTGGGCTTTCTAGGTGAAATGAGGCTACCAGGTGTCCCTGGGTACAGGGCACCGTTGCAAAAAGAATGGGCCTCAGAGCTGGGCTTGTAACTCGCTAATGCCTGTGAAGCAGAGGGCGTTCAGAGTTCCTGCTTCGGGACTTAGGTCTGACATTCTAGAAGTGGACGACTCTCCCTCCCGCCTTCTTGCCACTCCTGGGCCCCTAGTGCCCTCGGCTTTGCCTGGAGACAGTTGCTGCGATGCCCTTTCCTATTTACTGCCTCTCTGTCATCTCTTTTGTTTCTGTGTCCAAGCTTCTATTGCTGTCCCTTACTGAGCCTTCCACAGCAATCTGTTAGGATGGCCCAACCCCTTCCCCTGGGTCTTTTTGAAGGTGGCAGGGGATGCCTTCTAGAACCCAGATCAGATACCATGAGGGAGCAAGACTTTTTGAAAAGTGCTAAACATTTGTGAACATTCTTACACGATGTAGGAAAGAGGAATGTGTTCTTAGAGAAACTGCATTAAAGTCCTTTTCTCTGAGGGCCACTGTGGGGTACAGACCTCGTCTCTCTGGTGCAGGACTCTGGGTAGGGTCGAGGCCACAGAGAGATGGTTTTGACTGGCTCAGTGGCTCGGATTAGGAGCTCAAAACCCATCTCAGGGGTGAATGCTGCTTTTGACTCCCTCCCTTGCCACTTCTCTTCTGACCCTCCGTCTACCTGCCACGGCTCCCCCACTCCTCCTATCCTTTGCTTTGGCTGATGGAAGTCTGAAAGTATGATCCATCCCCCAGGAATAATTGAACTTTGTTATGGGAACTTTGAAAAGGATTTTAGGGAGTAGCGGGAGAAAGAAATAGGAGGATGGTCTCTTCCTCCTTCATCTTTGCAATGAGGGAGTAAATTCATGAAAAATAACAAATATCTTCACCTTGGTGTATCATTTCTACATATGGGATCTCACTTGAGCCTTATTATAGAATCCCTAAAGAGGGTGTGAATTACATTGCAGCGAGGAAACTACAGTTCAGAGAGGTTAAGCGATTTGATCCACACCCCGCAGCCTGCTCAGAGGCAGAGACAGGACCAGCGCTCAGCTTCCGCACCTCCCCGTCCAGGTCCCCACATCCCCTCTCTGGGGGTGGGGGGCACCTGCTCAGGGTGGTTTGTCACCCCTGGCCTCACAGGCTTCTGGACATGCGGGGAGTCTGGGCATAGTTCTCTGATCTGGAAGTGATAGGCTCCCTCTGCCCTGCAGGCATCGACTATCAGGTGAAAATGATGCACGTTGATGGCTCATACGTGGCCCTGCAGCTGTGGGACACGGCGGGACAGGAGAGGTGAGGAGCACCCCTGACCCAACCCTGCCTCCTCCACCGCCCACCGAGGGGGCCGCCAGGATGCCTTGCAGCCCCTGACATGTGGCCCTCGGTGACAGGTACCGCTGCATCACCCAGCAGTTCTTCAGGAAGGCCGATGGCGTCGTCGTCATGTACGATGTCACCGCCAGACAGTCATTCCTGTCGGTCCGGCAGTGGCTGAGCAGCGTGGAGGTGAGCTGGTGACCTTCTAAAGCATTGACGCAGATTCCTGCCTCCCCCTTGTCCCTGCCCATCTCCGGCCCGGCCCTCCACACTTCCAAAACCTGAGTCCAAACCCGCCTTCTCCAGCAACACACCGGTTCCCCTGTCCATATGGCCGTTCACCCAAGCCCAAGCCCTCGGTACTGGGGTGAACGAGACTGACTCAGTCCCTGCCTTCACAGAGGTGGGGACTTGAGAAACAGATCACACCCTTGACTGTGTCATTACCGTTGCCATCAGTGCCTCGAGGGAAGGGGCTAGGATTGGGGAGGGGCGCAGAACGGCAAGAAGACAGTGTTTAAGCGGAGTCCCACCCGTGTTCTTCCCTCTCTCGGCCCTCTGTGTTGCTCTGGCTCCCGTGGGCCCAGCTATGCCCAGCCCAGGAGGGGCTCCACACAGTGCATTGGGACCTCTGTCACAACCCTCAGCAAGAGGGGAGGCTGATCTACATACAATGTGAGAGTCCCCTGGCTCACCGAAAGGCCACCCTGGGCGGGCCCACAGGCAACAGCCCTCTTCTTTGAATTCTAGATTAGCTGTAAAACTCAACTCCCTTGATTTATACTCACAGGAAGTTGCTTTGCAAGTGTTTTGTACTTTCTGGCCACCTGCATGTTCTTCCTTGACCACTCAGATGCAGCCTTCTCAAAGCCAAGGCCAGGGTAGACAAGGCACATACTTATTTGAGAGGACCTCCGAGGAGTCTTTAACAAAACGATGAGCTAGGATGCCCCACCTCCTTCTACCTGCAGAATCCATGTGCTGCTCATGCATTTGTCTAAAGCACAGCCAGGCACTGTTCTAGGCTCTGGGAATGATAGCAGCAGGTAACAGACAAGGTTCCGGTCCTTGTGGAGTTTACCTTCATCCCTCTGTTCCAGCCCCGAAGACCTGGCATAGTCCTTACCTGCTTACCACACTGTAACACGGCTGTGAAGGACACAGTTGTCAGCCCAGCTCCCTGCCTCTGGGTCTCCTGAGAATGACCCTGTGCCTTTGCCACACTGTGTAACAGGCACCTGGCATGGGGCCCCGCAGAACAAGCGCTCAACGGATGTGGGAGGCATGAATGGATACGGTATCCTTGGGCGGGCAGAATCCTGGAGTTGTTCATTTCTTCATCCTTTTGGTCCTAAGATCTGTGATTCCTCCCACCAAAATCTGTTTCTCTTGGAGTTTGGATTGGCTGGGCCATTCCTTTCTTCTGTGAATCCACATCCTTCTCATTTCCAGGAAAAAGAAGGAACAAGAGTGGAAACCAGATTCAAAGGTTTCTCTGAAATTCGCTTCATACAAATTATTTCTCAAAATGATGGTGCTTGAGGAACTTACAGTAGAGAAAATGGAAGTTTTGACATGTAGCGAATGGCTCCAGGCCAAGCTAACAAAGGAGGCAAATGGGATGGGTAATCTGGAAGCAACAGGACAGGATTGTTTGTTTCTTTTTAATAGTGCGGCCCATTTATCTTCCTCACAGGAAACTAAGCCCCAGGAGTGACACTGGGGATTAGCTATCTGCTGGTTCTCAAACTTTCTTCTTGGGAACCCTGGGAACATAGAGACTCCCCCCAGGAACTGGGGAGAGCTGATTCCCCAGATCACTGAGAGCCCTTTCTGCTTCGCTCAGTTTTCTCAACTAGAAGTCCAGGCCCAGTTTTGTTAGACAAGAGGGTTTCCCTGTGAGAAATTACTGATCTAAAACAGCCATCTCATTCTCAAAGGAAGACGTCGAGGCCGTGACCTTCCCATTCTCTTCCCAGCTATGTACAGTGTTTTTAAGTTTTTTTTTTTTTTTTTTAATTTATTTGACAGACAGAGATCCCAAGTAGGCAGAGAGGCAGGCAGAGAGAGAGGAGGAAGCAGGCTCCCTGCCGAGCAGTGTGCGTGATGCGAGGCTCGATCCCAGGACCCTGGGATCATGACCTGAGCCGAAGGCAGAGGCTTTAACCCACTGAGCCACCCAGGTGCCCCAGCCAGCTATGTACCCATTGTCCCCAGATAGCAACATCTTGAGACAGACTGGAGCAGGTAGAGGCAGTTTAAGTAGTCTGTGATGAATAGGGATGGAGAGAGGAGGCAAACTTACAGAACCTTGCTCTTTGCCCTCAGTAGGGGCTGCTGCTTCTGAGGCCCTGGTTGTGCACCCAGAGCCCAGGATCTCGCTGGAGAGGTGGAATATCAGGTTGAATTTGGCAGCAGTGAGGCCAAGAAATCCCAGAGGGCCATCCCTGCAGCTGGAAGCACGAGCTTGGTCATTCTCCCGAAAACCGGGCCAAGCCCCGGATGTCCGGCGTGTTCCCAAGTGCGGTAGGGCTGAAAAACACTGTCAACATGTACCCAGCAAGAGACCTCAGGGAAACCCTAGTGTCTCGATGGCCCCCTGGGGAAGCCACATGGAAAGGCACTTAACCCAGAATTCTCCAGGTGAGGGTGGGACTTTTCTGTATCGTTTGGCCTTTAATGTTCCTTCTCAGGAGTAAGAGCAGAAGGTTTGGGTAAACTCTAAATGGGGATGCCAAACCCGGACGGTCAGGATCACCTGGGGTGCTTTCAGACAAAACAGAGGCCAGGCCTTATCTCCTAAATAGAATGATTCAGGGCCTGGAAATACATTGAAGGGGGAGAAAAAAAAAAAAAGATAAAGATAAAGAAAAAGAAAAAAGCAGCCGTCCCTTGGGTGATTTGGCTTCTCAGCTGCCATGATCCAAGCCTGAAAAGTGCTTCTCGAAGTTTAATATGCACAGGAATCTCCTGGGCGCCTCGCTAAAATACAGAATCTGACTCCGCAGGGACAAAACCTTAGGTAGGCCCCGAGGTTCTAACAAGTTCTCAGGGAGGCCCGCGCGGCCAGCCAGGCCGGGTACCACCCTTGGAGAAGTGAGGCTCTGAATCACTTGCAGAGATGTCTGCGTGCCTTCCCCCAAGACTCTCCTGCGTGTCCCCCAAGACTCTGCCGTGCATCCCCCACCTGGTCTGGCACGGGGGAGGTGTTGGGGTACCCGGTGCAGGGACCCAGCCCAGTGGCCCAAAGATTGGAGACAAGTGTGGCGGGGGGTGGGGGGCGGTTATGTGAACGCGTGAACAAGTGTCAGACGGTGGAGTGTGTGTTGAAGGCGCAGAGCAGTGGGATCGTGAATGCAATTATTCTCGAGATTCTTGAAAAGCTGAAGTCATTCTGCCTTGGCAACCAGCAATCAGGGGGGTCAGGTGACAGATTAAAACCTGACACCTCATTTGATCAGAGGGAACTGAAAATAATAAGTACTTTGTATTTGCGGAGCACCTTATTTTTCCATAGAACTCCAAGCACTTTGCGAACTCCCTCGCCCGGAGAAGGGGGGGTGGAGGGGGAGCTTTAATAACAGGCTTCAGAACCTGAAGCCTTATTATTAAGTGAATGCTGGCCAGCTGTTCGCAGCGCCCCTTCCTCCCGCAACCTGAAAAGCAGTATAAGAAGAAAGGGCTTAAATTGCCACAGATTATACATGCCGAAGACTCACTCTTGGAAGAGGTTGTGCGGGCTGGGAACAGATGCTGGGGGTGGGGGTGGGGGGCGCTTTGGTCCCTGAAAAAGAAGTTCGTATCATCCCAGCTCCCAGGAAACTGGCCAGTCACCCATGACAGAGTGGAACGGAGGCTCTGAAAGGTTCCTCCTGACCCCCACATTCTTACAGCGCATGGCCTTTGATCCTCTGGGGGAGGGGGTCAGGATGGAGGAGGAGTAGGCACAGATGAAAGGACCCTAGAAGATCCTTCCAGTCCCCAAAGAACCCATATCCTTTCCCGTGAGAGAGAACTGACTAAGGCCTGTGCTGCTTTATGAAGTGGGAGAACCCCCCCCCCCCCCCCCCCCCCCCCGCCATGGCTGGCCCCCTGCCCCCCCCCCCTCGTTTTTCCCCCCCCCCTACCTTGCCCCCAGGCCTTCTGTCAGTTTACATTCCCTATATACCTTATAGCAAATCAAAACAGGTAGCCATTCCAGCCACCTGGGTATCCCCAGCCCTCCCCTACCTCCTTCTCATCCCTGCTGGGGAAGACTGGTTTAATCTAGAGAAGAAACAGGTGGCACTCTCAATGTCCCATGTTTATACCATAAGACCAACTGGACATCTGGAGACTTTGGGGCCTGGATCAGGGAAAATCAGATTTGGCACAAGCCTGAATGGGCTGGTATTTTCCTCAAACCCAGTTTGTAGGTCCCCAATGTCTGCAGTCCGGGCATGTTGAACTTCTTGTTTCAATCTTTTGGCACTCTGGTGGCCCTGTATTCTTAGGCCTGTAAGTCAAGGAAGTGGAAAATGACAGAAGTCATTAAGCCAACAGAATCTGCATCTCCAAACTGGAAAAAAAAAAGGGGGGGGGGAGATTAATTTAATGCGGCCTCTTGTTTTATAGATGAAAAGGCCTGAGATCCAGAGAGAGGAAGTGACTTCTCCAAAAGTACCCCCAGCTTGCCAGACACCCAGCCAGAGCTAGAATCTAGGGCCCTGCCACTTCATTATGCTGCATTATACATTATGTGACAAGAGAGTCACATGGTCTGTGGTTGAAATCTGCTTCTAAAAAATAGGTGTTCATTTCTCTTTTCCATCCTTCCCACTTCGCCTCAAAGCACAATGCTCCGTTATAGCTCAAAGGGGCCAGGCCCCCTCTCCTCTCCCTTCATGGACCACGAGCTAATTCTCGAATGAGAATCTCTGTCATTGGTGGCCATGTTCAGTACAGAGCAAAAAATAGCAGTTTGATTTTTTCCCCCATGTTCCAAGTTGAGCTTGAAGTGCTGGCAGTTTAAAACGACTACACAAATAAATCTTGTTTTGACTCATAGTCCAGGGGGTGGATAAATATGGAAACCCCCAAGATATAATTTTGCAGTCATTTTTTTCTTAGCATAACTACATGCTTTAATGTGCTGAGAAATTTTTTTGTTCTGGCTCCAGGGAACTAGCAGCACTATCCTGGCTAAGTGCTTTTTCTTGCCTCCCAGCAATTGGATATTAACACACGCACGCACACATGCACACACACACAGACACACACTACAGCCAAGCAAACCCAACAGCTGCACGTTCTGAGCTGAATGCCAGTCCTCGGCTCCAAGTTGACAGCTCATGTTATTTAAAGTCAGAGGTGGGTAATCTTGTGAATTTCAACACGTCTGTCTTCCAACAAGCTCAAGTTCAAAGAAAGGCAACTCAGACGGTTGGAGGTATGGAGAGGCTTCTGCGCCGGGTGACAGCGATAGGAACCTGCTGCATAGGTCCATCTCATAGCTCACTGAATAGAGTCTTTGAAAAGGGGTGGGTCCCCCCTCACCACAGAGGTTGTGTGTCCAGCTAAACAACTTCGATTCCTTCCCTCTGCCCTGCCATGCCAATGGCATCTATAGAAATGTCACCAGAGGTGGGATGGACCTTCAACAGGAGGTTGGACCTTCAACCCTAACCCTAACTCTTTGGACTTTAAACTTGGAACAGGAAACGTTGCTTCATCTGGTGGGTCAGATCGAGCCTCTTTGTGCCAAGCAGTACACAGGCAGAACAACTAGCTGGGTACGTGAAAAGCATAAGGTTTGGGCAGAGAGCTGAAGACTTGAGTTTCAAGTCAGAGAGGACCTCGAGACATCTATCTATCCCAGCCCCCATCCTCCCCCTGGCCTTGTATCAAAGCCTGTTGTTGGGCCCTGGTGATGAAGACTGACCCCCAGGAGGGATAGCACTCTCTGGCCTTGTGCGTGTGCCTACTTATTTTTGCCATCTCTTTGGAGTTAGGCCTAATTCTTCATCAGTGGTGGGCCAGGGCCTGTGGAGGGGGAAGCCAGTTGTCCACAGTATTCGCATTAGAGAGGAACAATGAGGAAAAACAGAAGCCACAACTCTAGCTAGGGGGTGGGGGTGGAGTGGGGAGAGAGGTAGCTTTTTTCCACTCCTTCTAAGGTGTTTTATCTTTATATCCAGGCATTGCTTTAAAAAAGAAGACTGCCCCCGCTTTCCCTCAGAGGCACCCCTGTGTTTGTGGGTGCTCAGGGCTCAGATGCTGGGCTGGTCATTCTTCCCTATCTGACCCCATGTGGCCATTTGGCACCCACCACCACCTTGGCCAGCGAGGAGACTGAAACCATCACTCATTCTAAAATACCTGTATCCGGGTTCGAATTCTGCCTGGGGATTTCAAGTCCGATGCTCATATTTTCAGAGTTTCCATGTCAAGAAATCCCACAAGCCTTAGTCATCCCTCACACATAAATCTACAAATAACTCTCATGTGCTCTACAACAGCAAGCCTTTTGGCCCATTTCCCTGCTTCCTCCTCTTTTTTTCCTTTTCTCTGAAAAAGTCCTCGCACAAGTTTCTGTGGCACCACACAGTCCGAAAATGGGGCTATTCCCATTCCCGAACACTCTGGTAATAGGGAGCCACAGCAGGTCTCCATGCCGGAAGTCATTTCTCATTTGCAGATACTTGGAACAGAGTGTGATCCACTTAGCGCCTCAACTACAGTGTACATAATCTGATCTATTTCTGATGCGTTGGAAGACGCATTCCAAATCAGGCAGCGCCTTTGCGCTATCATCACCCACATGAGTTACCATCTGACCATGGGTAAATGGAGATACCACTTTGAGAGGGTTCTAGTTAATAAGACACTAAATAGCAGAGAGTTCCCTGGAAATCAGAATTTAGAGAAAACCGTTGGAGAATCATGAACCTGTATACTGTAGGGTCCTCATAACTCAGAAGACTTTGCTGTTGTTCTGTCGGATTCTCTGAGTCTTAACATTCTCATGGAGGAAATGAGAATTTTTTTTTTCCCACTACAGAACTGCAGTAAAAAGGAACGTGTACATTGAGGAGCCGTGGAGGCTTAATTTCAAATCTAATTGCATTCAAACTTAAAACATGCACCCCTCTCAGATGGACGTGGGACATTTATTTAAAGTGGTGCTATCTAGTGGTTAAACTCTTGGCAAAACTATAAGCGGTTGTCGGCTTCTGCCATCCCCCAACCCTCTATTCAGTAAAACATTTTAGCTACAATGAATAACTATTGGTTACCAAATTATTATTAAAAGCCCCTAATTAAATATCTCGCTAAGTAAAAATAAACTGCTTACATGTGAATATTACCATATTAACTCACTCAATAGCTGTGCGCTGTGGGCCCTTTGTTTGCCCTCCTGAGAGGCGCATGAAGTACACACATTTCACAAGGGAGGACACCCCAGGATGCAGGACTCCAGGGAGCAGGCCCGTGGCTGTGTACCACGGTCACCGGAGGAGTAAAGAAAGTTGACACTGTGAATACACCTGTTACTTGTTACACTTCTGTTCCTCCAGAAGTGGAGTTTCTAGGGCACTGAGCTCTTCCCACGCGGGTTTCTGTCCAACCCCCCATTGCCGGAGGTCTCTACTGCCCTGCACGGTCACCTCAGATTCCATACACAACAATCATAGACTGGGTGCTGGGGACCCAGTACCATGAATCAGAATGGGACCCAACCTTCAGGGAGCTTATGTGCCCAGTATAGGGCCCCAGTATAAGCAGCCGCTAGAACTGCTCCGAACCACATTGTCTTAATTCCTTTGCTTCATTCTGGTTCATTTTGACTAAGTCTGGTCACTTAGGAATGTTTTCAGGGATGCTGTCACCCCTGGAAAGGGACACATAGTTCACCCGTGTCTGCTGTCCCCTCATCCTGTTACCCACAGCACAGCTGGGGAGCCTGCATGTCCCACCCAGCAGCGATGAGTGGGGGTGGGAGTCACTGTACAGCCCAGTCTGGGGGGCACTGGGAGGCAGGCCTGAGGCACCTTGCAGAAGCTTTGTAAACTGAGGCTATCGGAGAAGGTGACGTTCCGTTTCCGCTTTTGGGATGACCCTATTCTTGCCTGGTCTATTGGGGCAGCAGGGGACTCTCAAGCCAGACTGTAACTTTCCCACCAGCATTTTAAGCCTGCCCTTCTGGGGTTTCCTTATGGATGCTTCTCTCATTTAGGGGATTATCTGTTCTGCAGGAAGCTGTGGGAGACTATATTCCTGTTCTTCTGCTGGGCAATAAAATTGACAATGAGAAAGAGCGGGAAGTTCCGCAAGGCCTCGGAGAGCGGCTTGCCAAGGTAAAGAGCAAACGTTTCTGACTCTCTGGACAGGGTGGGACCCTGAGGGCAGTCAGGCCTGTCCCCAAGAACCTGGGAAGGAACTTTCTCTGGAAGCCCCCTGGGAAGGAAGCAAGCAGGCAGGGTTGGTGTCCTGGCGTCATGGGAGTGGCCCATGTCCTGCACACGTGGTACTTTCTGTAAAAGCCACGCACTGCAAGATAGAGTTGGCAGGGACTAGGGTAGGGGGAGTTTTCCCAGACTCTCTTCCTTGGGACACAGAATGATAAATTGTTAGATAGTAATAGGTTACTTACTTAAATCCCCTATCTGATACTCAAATCCGTTCTTTTGCATTTCTACTTGATCACCTCCAGGGATGAAACACTCGCTATCTGTAAGACAGCTTGTTCTTCTTTGAACAGCTCTGTTAGAGAGCTTATCCATTCTATCAAGATTGAGCCCCGAGCTGTGAGCTTGAGATAAACTCAGAGCATGCACTCGAAAACACAGCATTAAAATATAAGCATCAGCCCTCTTACCCAAGCTGGGGACCTTTAAGGCTCAATGGAAATCAGGCAGTAAACGGTGCTCGTTCCTTAGCTGTCTCTCCTGCCTCCGAGTGGTTTTCAGGAAACTCTATGTCTGAGAAAATGGGGGATTCCAAACTTTTTAGTGTGCTTGTTCTAAACAGGGACTCACGGCCCCTGAGGCTAGGCAAACAGGCACAGAGGCTAAGGGTCTAGGAAAAAAAGGAGGAAGAAGAAGGGTGACGAGGTAGTTAGCTGCCTGTCTGCCCTCCCTGACCCCCAGTACTGAAATTCGAAAGAACTCTGCCTACAGATTTCTCATGTCTCATCTGGCAGAAAACTCTGACCAGAACTGATGGGGAGCTGGTCTTCATTTACCTTGCTTGAATGAATTTTCAGATGTTTCACCAAAGTAGTATTAATATGTTTGATTATAGGGTGCTGTCCCAGGCCCACCGACGGTGACACAGTATAGACATCTGCTGTGTCTCTGAGACTCAGAATCTCTGCATCCCAAAATACACCTGGATCCAAAGATTTTGATTAATGAACAGCTGGCTTGTGTTTTTATCACCTCATTTTTTCCCCTTTTGTCTCTTTTTGGTCAGTTGAAAGCAATCAAACAAACAAAAACGAGGCTCTGAGCCACTAGTATTGATCCAGTTTCTCACAGGTGTCCTCACTGGTGGAGTCAGGAAGCCAGCTACAAGGCAAAGCTTGTCTTCGAATTCTAGATCTTGTGAAGTCTCCCTCCCCCCATCATGGAGGTTTTATTCTTCCGAAGACTATACCAGAGTCAGGCTCCAACAGCAGTGCCTACGGGGGCTGGGTGAAGAGAACCAAGGATGGAGCAGGGGTCCCTGGGGTAGCTGGGAGCCGGTGTCCCAGTGTCCGTAGAGTCCCCTGATCTGCAAACCTCAGCAGAAGTGTCCTCCCTCGGCTGCCTGCATCCCCACAGGGCATCAGCCTCCCTGCCATTAGCACTGTCCCTACCGAGGAAGCAGGAAATCTACTAACAGGATTGATAAATGGGCATAATGATGAGCCTTGGCCAAGAGCCCCCACCATGCAGGCAGGATGGCTTCTGCCTACTGAGGGGATGGACAGTTGTCCTGTGGCACCAACGCTGGCAGCCTAGGCAGCTGGAATATTCATTAACTGGTGTGAAGGAGATTTTCTACTGGAGTGCCTTAGGGACACCTGCCCCAGGGCCAGTGTCCTGCGAAAAGCCCCGCCATTAGCTACATAAGTCACTGAATGAACAGACCCTGTCTGTACTGTGCCCTTGGTTTCCCTGCCTGTGCAGTGGGAAGAACGTGGCCCGTCCCAGCCTTCGTATCTTTGCCTGCATCACAGGCTGGTGTGAAAAGGAAACAAGCATGTACATACCTGAGAGCAATTATGGGAACGTGTAAAGCACTAAGGTGGCATGCTGTTTTGTGATTTACAATTGTTATAGCTCACCTGGGAGATGGTTACAGAACTTGCCTTAGGGAGCCTAGGGCATCGAGGGGAATCAACCTTCTTATACAGAGGAGGGATGGGGAGAGGAATGAAGAGGGTCTTCGAGGGGAAGTGAGGGATGCGGAGAGATGCAGACAGGCTGTTTTCCCATCTCCCATGGTTCCGTCGAGCTCCCCCAGCACTCTGTTTCTGTCTCCTCTGCTTTATGATTCCAGGAGAACAATCTGATCTTCTATGAATGCAGTGCCTATTCCGGTCACAACACCAAAGAGTCCCTGCTCCATCTAGCCAGGTACAGAGGTGTATCCCCGCAGACGTGATCTGGTGGGAAGCACCTGCGTTCACCTCTGTGCAGACCCTACGCCCCCACCCTCTGTCTTCTGGAGCCTTCTGGGTAAAGGGGCTGGAGGCCTAGACTTTTGTGTGGGGTTCAGGGACAGCCCTCTGAAATACAATAGGGACAAAAAGGAAACGCTCCCCTGCCTCTCACCCCCACTGCCGCCTTCTTCTGCAGCTTAAAAGCTGCCTTTTCCCCAGGGATCTTCTTTTAAAATGCAAATCCTTCTGGGAAAGGTCACATCACAGGTCCCTGAACACTGGCCAGTATCTTAGCAGGGAATCGTTGGCATCCAGCTGGGAATAACAACAGTTACAATACAGACTCTAGGGGAGAAGGCAGAAGCCAGGGAGGGAGGCGCTGTTTGGGAGGAACTAGAGGCACCAAGGGGACAGTCTTAAAGGGTTAGTTCCACCTAAAGACTGTTTTCGTAAGCCTCTCCCTACACCAAAATTTTAAAAATCCCAAAAATCCCAAAGAAGAAGGCCCTATTCTCAATACTTGAACATTCACTCATTTATTCACTTATTTATAGGCATTCATTTCATTCCATCTACCCACCCACCCATCCATCCATCCATCCATCCAGTCACCTACCCATCTATCCAGAACCACTTTATCTATGCATTGGAGAGGCTGTGGAGTCATGGAATACCCTGTAGGCTTTTCTCTGACACTGATTCGTAGGCCAAGTCTAACTTAGGAACATTCATCAGAGCATCCCTGCTGACTCAGGTTGTTGTAAATATCCAGAGAGATGCTAAAGGTGAAAACACATTGAGGCTATCAAGCAGGGATAAGATCCTTCGCACTATTTTTAATCCTTCACCTCCTACATTTAATCTGGAACTGTAGCGACATGGGACAGAACTCCTATAGGGTTAATAACGCAAAAGTATACTTTTTGAGTCTCTACTGTGTGCCAGGTACTAGATAGGCTACAGAGACACAGAGACAAAACATACAGTCCTGGCTTCAAGCGGATTTCTCACCTGAGGGAGCCACCCTCAGAAGGGTGAAAGCACCTTCTGCTGCAGGGTGATGGGTTTATAATAGAGAAATGGCTAGAATGCTGTCAGGGACACTTACACCACCTGGAGAATCAGGCGAGGCTTCTTGGAAGAGGTGTCACGAAAGATCCATATTGCCTAAACGTTGTCTTTACAAATTATGGTTACATACCTGTACTTCCCAGAGGGACACTTTGAATTCTCTGATGCTCTGGTGAGGCTGAGTTCCTTCCTTACCATCCAAATGGCCTGTAACCCCAGGACCTAGTGCTCTCCACTACTGATGTTATACCTTCCCCTCTCCCAGGATCCTCAAGAAACAAGAAGATACAGCCAGGGAGGACACAATACAAGTTGACCGCCCTGCCAAAAAGAAATCTTGCTGTGGCTGATAAGAGTCCTCCCAGCCCTGCTCCATGTGGACATGAGGTCACAGGACTTACCCTGATTCCTGCACATGGGCTCCTGCTTGGATGCTGCCACCACAGCCTGCCTAAGCCCTTGTTTCTGTCAGCGACTTGCCTCCACCAACAGGAGGGGAAGCACATCCAGCCAGGAAAGCTGCTCCTGGAGCATTTTGGAATCTTCTTTATCTTCTCTCTCTAGACCCAGGTGCCCATTTCCCACCCCTTCCCCCAGCTTAGTTTTGTGGGGAAAAGAAACAGATGGGCTTTTCCAGAAAAATCACCACATGCCTTCCCCACCTCCCTTCTGCTCCCCTTGCCCTTAGGAAACGCAGCACCGTGGTTGTCATGGCAACCACGAAGGGCAGACTTGCTGCTTCCTGTAGGCCAAAGACACAGGACCAGGGCGGTGGGTCTTCCTTTGGCTCCTGTTCTCTGGATATCAATGGGATGCTCTTGGCATATGCTTCATAGACCTCGAGATGCCCACGTGGTGTTGAGAAAAGCATCCACATTCTATTGCACACCCCACCCGCAGGGATCCTGCTCCTTGCTGGGCTGCAGAACCCCGTGTCTCAGCAGCCACCATGCCTCCTGTGTTTGTCCCCTCGCAGTCTCTGGAACATGCCTTATGAGAAACCCACACCCTTTCCTCTCAACCCCCCACCCACAGCCCTGACTCCAAGGTGGACTGTGGGTGATAAATGTGTGCCTGGGGTGAGTGAGTGGGCTTAGTTCCTACTTAACTTTGACTAAGAGATGAGAAGAAAACGAGGGGAAAAACCCATCTGCTGCTAAACAGAGCGACCATTTCTGGTGTATAAATAAGGTATATATAGCTCTGTAAAAGCCATTTTCCAATGTTTCTCAAAATAGCTCTTCGAAAAATTGTACATGATGATTAATGGGGTAGATTGACATGCAGGCAGTGAGGCCCAGCACTGGGTCCATAGTTACCGACTTCATTTTATTTTATTATTTTATTTCCAGAAGACTATATTTAAAAAAAGAAAGTGTGGCCACGTTGTGGACATATAGCTGGTGTTTCAGAAGTGAGCAGAGTGTAGCTGCAGACTTCAGCATCCCTGGGATGTTGCATTAGGGGCATGATCTGGGCCCGTATGTGGTCTCTTCATCTGGGTGGTGATGAGTTCCCAGCCCCAGCTGGGCTCCAGCATCCCTGGCGGGCCGTCAGGGGAGGGCATTCTTGGCTTGAGTGGGAGCCTGGATGAAAAGATCATAAAGCTCACCGCCCCCTACCACTCATGTGCTGCAGGCCCAGCCCTACAGGAAAGTGAGTGGTATCCATACCTAAGTGGCACAACATAGGAAGGGAAAGAAGCACAAAGTGTCCATCCACAGGCCTCCAAGAAGATTCAAGACAACGGTATACAGCCAGCTTGGTAGTAGAGTGTCTGCTGGTCAGAGTTCCTAAGGGTGTTCCCTGTAGCCTCCTCCCCAGACTCCTAGAAGTGTCAGAGTTCCATGGGTCACCAGGCAAGTGCCTACCTCCTTTTCTCAGGCTTTTCTCTCCCTCATTTGGTGCTTGGAGGCACCAGGGAGCCCACGGATGGTAC
Source organism: Mustela nigripes (assembly GCF_022355385.1). Classification (NCBI taxonomy): domain Eukaryota; kingdom Metazoa; phylum Chordata; class Mammalia; order Carnivora; family Mustelidae; genus Mustela; species Mustela nigripes. The sequence continues at coordinate 103,540,587 of NC_081562.1, forward strand.
AGCACAAAAGCCAGCACTGAGCCCCAGGAGGTGCCCCATGATCTTGGGGGAAGGCAGCTCCCTGTCTGATCGACCATCTCATCTGTAAAATGAATGCTGGGCTCTTTGATGGTTCTGGTTCTTCTTGTTCAGGGTCCTTGTGATGATAGCTTCATCTTCTAATTTAGGCTAGCCTTGCCTTCAGTCCAAATTTGAAGGGAACTCACAGGAAACTCCTTTCTCTAAGAAAGGACCATGGCAATTGTCTCATTCGTGGGATGCAGGGGGTGATGGGTCACCCAGAAGTGGCCCTCCAGCATCTGTGTGGGTGTGTGTTGCTATGTGAATATGTGTTGTTGAGCAGGGCGGGGGCAGATAGAAGGTAAGGATCACCATAAAGAAAGTAAACTGAATCTCCTGCTTCTGAAAACAAAAAAGCAGAGATGACAGTTGGAACTTATGGGGCAAGTTGGCTATACCTGGAGTTTCCCAAGCCCGCAGATGCCTTTATACCCTATACCAAGTCCCTGGCTTGGGGCTACATTTTTCCATTTAGGAGAAGAGCATTCAGGATTTAGAACAGGGTGGAGTGATCCTAGTGCCTGACCCCACAGCCCACAAAACCTCAAAAGTCCAGGCAGAGAAGAGAGGGCAGCGAGGGTCTTTAGGCCCCTGCTGCTTTCTTCTCTAACCCCACTTGAAACAAGTATGGAGGATGGGACCTCAGAGAGCCTCTGAGAAGTTCTGTGTGCCAAGGTCAGAGCCTCCCCTTCTCTCCAAATTCCCCGTAAGCTATCAAGGTGATCCAAGTCACCCCCGTGACTGTGAGCCTGTCCCAGGGCCTGGCAGAGTGCTGTCAGAGAAACCTCTGGCTCCAAACCATTTACATAGCTGTAATGACCTTGAAGTCACCTGGCCAGGGTTCCTGTTCATCTGTAGATTGGAGGTTTCAATGTCTACCTCACACGGACACTTTAAATATTAAATGAGGCAATGAATGTGAAATACTTAGCACAGTGCCCAGTACACATAGGTGCTAACAGGTAGGGGCTACCTTTGTTGTCAACATTGAGTCACTGCCCAGACCACTAACCTCGCCCTAATTTCAGATTGAGAACCAGCTAACACTTACTAAGCCCTGTAAGTGGGTGTTCTCATAAACACTACCTTATTTGAGTACTCAATTGCTGAGCCCATTTCCTTGGCATATGAGCTTGTTTCTGGCATTGCTCTTAGCTCTGCTCTCCTTTGTTCCTGTGGGTTTCCTGGTTTTCCAGTCAGTACCATATCTCGTAGTGTATGTGGTCTGCTTCCGCATAATCTAATTCACTCTGCTCCCTGCCTGTGGTTCTCCAGGACACAGACAGCACCTGAGTCCTACTCTTAGGGTATTTACCTAAGAATGACCTCTGCTCGCCACCAGCGTTGGCTCCACATTTTCTTCCCTATTCTGTCTCCTTTCACTTCTTCTGTCATTTGTGGCTGCCCTCAGCCCTGTGTTGCCAAACCAGGGGCTTCAGCACCGAACCAAAACTCTGGTTGTTTTTTGTGATATTTGTTTTTAGATATATTTATTTATTTTACAGCACAAGAGAGAAAGAGCAAGCGTGCACAGGGTGGAGGGGCAGAAGGAGAAGGAAAGGGAAACTCAAGCAGACTCCTTGATGAGCCATATGTGGGGCTCAATCTCATGACCTGAGATCATGACTGGAGCCAACACTGAGAATCAGATGCTTTAACCGACTGAGCCACCCAGATGCCCTGCCCCAGTTGTTTTGCTATTTGTCTACCATTTATTTGCTTGATGGTCTTTTGGGGGTCTTCTCTGTTCCTCTGTAATATATTAGCTTTCTTCCACCTCTCTCCATCTGATACTCTTTGTCTTTCCTTAACACTTCAACCCAGTCTTGGACTCCACTCTTCCCTACTCTACCCCTTGAGCCCATTCCAGGTCACACCTGTACGTTCTATCAAAAATAGCTCAACCCTTTGTCCTGTCACTAGCAGCCAATGCTCTAAAGGATCTTAAACCAATTTCAGCTAAAGTACTAATGCAAATTGTGGCTTAAGGGCCATATGTATACTTTAAGAAAGAACTTTAAAGGAGGCAAAATGCTAGCTCAAGGGAATAAATCCTAGTGGTCATGGGGTTCAAGTATTTAGGACAGAGCTGCCTTCTCCTAAAGTGGTTTGCTTCAAGGATTTTGGGACTCTATTTCTGGGTTCATATATGTTTATAATTGTTATGTCTTCTTTATGAATTGACCCTTTATCATTATAAGGTGTCCTTCTTGCTTTTGGTAACAATTTTTGTCTTACAGTCTATTTTGTCTGATATTAGTAGAGACACTCCAGCTCTCTTTTGGTTGCTGTTGCTATAACCTTCTCTATTTTTGTACTTTCTCCCTATTTATGCTTTTGAATCTAAACTGAATCTCTTGTAGACAACATATAGTATGATCGTGTCTTTTAATATATTCTTCCAATCTCTGCCCTTTCACTAGGAAGTTTACTCTGTTTACATTTAATATATTGGGTAAAGTAAGATTTATGCCTGCCATTTTGCTATATCTTTTCTGTATTTCGTACGTCTTTTTGTTCTTCTGCTTCTCCATTACTGCCTTCTTTTGTTAGTTATTTTCTAATGTATTATTTTAATTATCTTCTTGTTTCATTTAGTATTTTTTTAATTTATTTTCTTGGTTGGTGCCCTGAAAGTAACCATTAATATCTCAGTTTATAACAATCTAGTTTGGATTAATACCAACTTAAATTCAATACCACACAAAACTTTGCTCCTGTATAGTTCCATTCCCCTCTCCTGTATGTTTATATTGTCACAAGTTACATCTTTATACATTTTCTTCCCACCAACATAGATTTATTTTTATTGCTTCTATGCAGTTCTCTTTTAAATCAGATTTAAAAAGAAGTTACAAAAAATGCATTCATACTATTTTCTATATTTAATTTTGTAATTACTTTTGCCAGTGCTTTTTATTTCTTCATGTTGATTCAAGTAACTACCTAGGGTCTTTCTCTTCACTAGTATTACTTCACTAGTTTTACTGCTAAAGACCACTGCTCTCAGTTTCATTTAGATGAAAATGTCTTGATTTATCCTTCAGTTTTGAAAGATAGTTTTGTCAGATATTGAACTTTTGCCTGACGGGGTTATTTTCCCCTTGCTACTTTGAATATACCATGCGCTGTTTCTGGCCCCATGGTTTCTGATGAGAAAGTAGCTGTTAATCTTATTGAGGTTCTTTTGTATGTGATGACTTGCTTCTGTATTGCTGCTTTCAAAATTCTTTGTCTTTGTCTTTCAACAGTTTGATTTTGATGTGTCTAGCTATAGATCTCTTAGAGTTTATCCTACTTGGAGTTTGTTGAGCTTCTTGGATGGGTAGATTGATGGCTTTCATCAAATTCAGGGAGGTTTTAGTCATTATTTCCTTAAATATTCTTTATATCCCTTTCTCCCTCTCCTTTCCTTCTAGAACTCCTGGGATGCATATGTTGATATGCTTGATGGTTTTCTGAGGTTTTGTTCACTTTCCTTCTTTATTTTTTGTGTTCCCCAGACTAGATAATCTCAACAGCCCTATCTTTAAGTTCAGTGATTTTTTTCTTCTGCCTGCTCAAATATGCTATTGGGAATTTCTAGTGAAATGTTCATTTCCATTATTGTATTTTCAACTCCAAAATTTCTGTTTGGTCCCTTTTATCATTTTTATATCTTTATTGATTCTCTGTATTTGGTGGGGCCTTATTCTCAGATTTTCCTTTAGGTCTTTGAACATATTTAACATAGCGGGTTTAAAGTTTCAAAAACCTCACTTTCCTAGCCATCTCTACTGTGCACAAAACAAGTTCTACTTGTCAGTTCTTGCTTCCTTCCTCACACTTCACACAACATTTCCAGGATTTGTCTCGTGCCTTAGCTCCACTTCTAACCTCCTCCCTAAAGCCTTTTTCCTATCTTCTGGATTGGAGGAGGGATATGAAACTCAGAAATCTTTCAGGTCTGAGAACTGTCCCCTCTACCTTGAGCTTCTGGATGTCCTGCTGCAGACGAGCTGCCCAAGAAAATATCCATCTCTTTGAGGAAGTGAAAGAAGGCCAGAAACCCTCAGGCAGTGTTCCCTTTCCTGCCAGGAAGCCAGACATTTCACAAAGTTTCACTCAGAAGGGATAGGTGGGAGAATACTACAGATCATAAGTATTTAATTACTTCAAAATAATGAAATTACAGTATGCAAACATACAGAAACAAATATTTAAGTAACTTCTTGCTGACTGGGCTTACGAGCACTGTCACCTCTCCTCCTATTATCTGGGGGAAAAGAAATTGACTGCACAAATCCCAACAAAGTTCAGTCAAAATCTATAAGATTTTACCCTTTATTTGTTATTTCTTCCCTTCTTTCCTTGGGGGTGTGTGTGTCAGTGTGAAGGGTAAGGATGATGATGGTTAACATGATGTAGGATCTTTCAAAAGCTCCCCCACTTCCTACCTCCATTAATGTCCCTATTAATAAATATGTTAATTACAAACAGTAACAGTAACAAAGAACATCATAACTCCAACTTTCACACAATTCAGTGGAGCCAGTTTCAGTAAAGTGTCCTACTTAAGAAGAAACTTCCTGGAAATGATGGGGGTTGGGAAACCATATGGTGCTTGGCTGAGGACCTGAACTCAATGTAGAAACTGAGAAGCACTTGTTCATTAATGAGGTTGTGTTCATTTATCATCCTGGGGCAGGACTGAGTCAAGTCCAAGAACAGACGCCTCTGTCAGGGCTGGAACTTCAACACTTTGGCTCTGATTAGGAAGTGGTACTTGCAGGCTCTTGACATACCACCAGGAGACTCTCCACCCAGAAAATGAGGACACTTAGGGCCAGTGAGGCATGTGCCATCATAATGAATTATGACTGGATCCATCTGACCTATAAAAGTAAATACTACCCATAAAAACCCTGCAATACTAAGCAAAAATGTCCAAAGAACATGGACAGAAGGAATGGGATTTTTTTTTTTTTAACTTGGAATCAAAACATGTACAGCTCAAGGAGCCTCCTAATGAATTTGAGTAAGATGACTATGGAAGTAGAATTTATTGAGTATGTGCAGCACCAGGTCAAGGACAGAGTGTCAGGGTATATGATTTAACATCCAGTGTATAGGCTCCCCAAGGCCATTCTGTAATGGTGTTTGTTGTATTGTGCTTATTTATACACAGTGCCCACAGGGCTGTAATGAGTGAAATGCACTGGACTGAACTCCCGAGGGCAGGAGCATTCATCTCTGCCTCATGCTTAGTACAGTGTCTGACAAACAATGGTTGCCTTATAGAAGCAGTTGAGAACAGAGCATCATTTCTCAAGAACAAGGCCCACCACTTGGTGAGCAGTCCACTGGAGCCCCAGTTCCCAGAGGCTAGATGGCTGGGCTTCTGGGGTCCGGTAGACCCATGGGGTTGCCTCCCTGGTTCAAAATGAGCTGCTGCTGCTGGCTCTTAAAACAGAGTGCTGAGAAGCATTCCAGCTGCTGTGATTCAATTGCATTTCAGACAGTGTGATGCCCATCAAAGCATTCCATCTCATCACCCCAGCAGCCTCCCCAGCTGTTGCTAGTAGCAATCCATTACCCTCAGGTGGCTCAACAACTTAATTTGACTTAGGCTCCATGCTTCTGTGCATAAAAGATGCTTCCCTGCCTGGTTTTCTTCCTTTCTGGTGTGGAACTGACCAACTTTACCCAGGCTGTGCCTCTCCCAGATGTTTTCTCTAATCCCTAACGATCTGCTCAGAATAAGAACATGAACACAGTTGTGTGACCTTAGGCAAAACCTGGAACTTCTTGGTGCTCTGAGCCCTAGCTTCCAAATCCATAAAATAGTGTCCTCTGCCCTACTGTCTGCTAGTGTGAAGGTCAAACAAGAACTCTGGGGAAGGATTAAGTCAACTGAAAACCTGTAGACAAATGTCAGCTATTACATCATCTGTCTCTCTGTGCAAAAGACATAAAAACAGAATAAGCAAGAAAGAAAGCTCCACACTTTTGGTAACCAGGAGAAGCTGGGGCCTCAGGGGAGAGCATCTCCCATTTCTCTGGGCTAGCAGAATAAGGAAAACTTGCATTCCTTCAGGCTACAGAATTCTGTCTAAGAATGCTTTGTATCTTTCCACTCTGCCTTAAAATGGGACAGGAACACAGTGTCGCAGACTACAGGGTTCTCACTGGCATGGTTCTGGTCTCATTCGGTTTTCTATTTACATCATAAATCCTAGGCGTGTAGATTTGTTGCCCAGTCCAGACTTCAGATAGTGCACTAATTGACCCACTTTACACATATGGTTTATAGACTCTTTCATTTTGGGATGATGAAAACCTCTGGAGTTGGAGGGGAATGATGGTTCCATGCAATATTGTGACTGTACTCAATGTCACTGTACAGTAGTAAATGGTTAAGACTGCAAATTTTATGTTTTGTATACTTTACCATAATACATTTTTTTTTTCAGAAAACACTTTCACAAACAATTATGTTCCACGAATGAATATAGGATTCACTCTCTTCAATGCCCGAGTATTTTTTCAGAAAACACTTTTACAAGCAATTATGTTCCATGAATGACTATAGGACTGATTCTCTCTTCAGTGCCCAACAATGAGGGTTTTATCAGAGATAAGGGAGCAAGAAAGGAAGACAAGTTACTTAACACCCTTGATGCTTCAGCGTACTCAAGGGGAAGAAATACCCAGAAACCCACAAGTATACAGTAGCATTTCATAAAAATGCCGTGACCACAATCCCCCGGATCCCTTTCCCTTAAGGGTCTCCACCAGCTCCACCCCACCCTGGATTCTGCTGACACTTCTGCCCCTGCTCACCCTTCTTCTCTTTAGGAATTTGGCTCCATTCCTTGTAGATAAGCTCCTGGAGAAAGGACTTCCATATCTTCTGTGCCAACAGGACGGGCTAACGTGGTCCCGGAGTGTGGACTCAATAAGAATGTGTTGAATGACACAAAAAATGAATGGCAAAAGCCTTTTATTATTCCTGAAATTTTGTTGCATTGACTACAGTGGGAAACACACTCATTAGCATCCAGAAATACTTTGGTTTAGCAAGATTGATGCAGTAATCCTTTATAGTAAGGACACTAGGAACTAGCGTAAGAGGACTGAAGTAGGAGAGAACCCGAATACTGTGTTCCATGATGAAGGGCTGACTTGGGTGTTACACTTGTTCTGAGTGACTTCACAGGCCAGATTAGGACCAGCCAGCACCGAGCATGGGGATTGCAACCTATCCTAAGGAAGTTTGTCCCTGTGAGCACTGCCCAGCAATGGAATAGGCTGCCTCACCAGATAGTGAGTTCCCTAACTCTAGAGGTATTCAAGCAGATGTTGAACACTCTGCTTTTAAGATTCCCTCTACCTCTACCCCACCAAACCTGAGAGTCTGGGATTGTTTTGAACCGAGACTAGAGTAAAAGTATACGGGATAAGGCGTGCCTGGTAGTCTAGATGACTTGACCAGAATGCATCCGTGGACCAGGAGAATGTTGAGCCTGTCCATTTCTGTACTTCGTCTTCCCACTCACCCTTCTCCACTTTCTCCCCTGCCCCACTTCTGCCCTACTTTTCCCTCCCTTTCCCATCTTCTTTATCTTTCTCTCTTTCCACCACCCCCTCCTCCAGCCGGCTCCTGGGGCAGGGAGCTGGAAGCACCTGGCCCCAAAGTCTCCCCATGCTTCTGCAGCTTGCCTGGCATGGGGAGAGGTGCTGCGTCTTTGCTCGCGTCCTGCCAGTTCCTTTATTGTGGCAAGTGAAATTACCAGCTTCACACTGCGGGTCTATTTAAATCAGGCTTTCATGTCTGATGGATTTAAAAATATGCTAGAAGTCAGCATCCTAAGTACAAGAAACACAAACAGGCAGATGAGGCCGCGCTTTCCTCCCTCGGTGCCCACCCCGCCCTCGGTGCTCCCGCCCTCTTCCCTTCCTCCCACTCTCTTCTGCCCCCTCCCAAGGCCGTGTTCATTCACGAGGCCCATCTCCCCCCTCCCTATCCTTCCCCTTCTCTAGCTGGCACTGCGGTCTTCAGCCTGAGCAATGGCTGGGAGCCTCCAGGGTCTACGTTCCTGCCTCAACTCAGCGGGACACAAATAAGGCCACTGGGCAGTGAACACTGGCACCCTCGCTCCCAGTGTGGCTGGCGGGAGGCAAGGGAGGCAGGCGGGGGTGGTTTTCTGCACGGACCATTGTGTACAAATGCGGCCCCAGATGGAACCCAGAACGGGCTCACCCACCTCCCTCCTGTCCCAGATGAGGAGGCTGTGGCCCAGGCAAAAGGGGTGACCTGCTGGGTTCAGAGGCCCGTGAGCAGCTGTGCTGGCTCCTGGCCCACTGCCCTGGGAGTCCATAACCTGCCTTCCCAAGCAAGTTTGGGGCAGCTTTCCGGGAAGGATATTTGCTACCCAAGAGCCCTACGGCTCCCAGTAATCCTCGCATGAGAGTTTCTCAGGCTCCAGTCACAGCAGGGTACCTGCTCTGTCCCCTCCCCCGTTATTCACTGGGGACCCTCTCTGGGGCCTTGTCTCACTTTGGTGGACCTAGCCCAGTTTTCTCCAGCTATAATTTAAGCCATAGTCCGTCTAGGCCCTGGGTGTCATCTCTTTGAGACTTGATAAATGCCCTCCCACCCCCAGCATGTCTTCTGCCTGTGGGGCAGCAGCTGGCTCTGGGGCTACCATGGGGAGACAAGGAGAGCTGCCTCACCTGGAAACGGCCAGACCACTCTGCCCATGGCTCAGGCAGATGCGGTGGTTCCGGCTGGAGGTCCTCAACCTTGGATGCCCACTCGGATCACCTGGGCAGTTTTTCTTTTTCTTGACTAGCTTATTTATTTTTATTTATGCTACTTCTACTTGTTTCAGGATTTTAAAAAAATAATGCCGAACCTCGCTCCCCCTACACACACATCAAAATTTCCGATGTAAGTAGAAGTTAAAAGAGCTTTAAAAAATTTAATACTACCATTATTAACAGTAAAAGACTATGGAATGGAAAGGCGCCTGGGTGGCTCAGTTGTTAAGCATCTGCCTTCGGCTCAGGTCATGATCTCAGGGTCCTGGGATCGACCCCCCACATCAGGAGCCTGCTTTCCCCTCTCCCACTCCCCCTGCTTGTGTTCCCTCTCTTCCGGTCTCTCTCTCCCTCATTTTAAAAAATAATGGCATGGAATAATAGTGAAAAAGCTTCTTTCTGCTTGTGTGTGAATATTTTCTTGACCTTGGATCTCTCTGGTGTGCCTCCGTGCCTTTGCCCATGCTGTTCCCCTCTGGCTGGATTCTTGAAGAGACTTTCAATGGCCACGCAGCAGGCCTTCAGTAAGGCCAATGGCCTAAGGAGTTTCTGAGGCCTCTGTGGCATTACACACCCTCTCAGTGACCAGGCCTTTGAGAGCAGCCATGTGCCGATGCTCAACACTCAAGAGGGGCAGCTGGGGCTCAGGAGCGACATCGAATCCATTGTGCTATAGAGCCCTCACACACGTACAGATACACACAGAACCATACACACACACCACACACTCAGATACTCAAACACACACACTCGTGCCTGACCACACACACCACATACACACCACCACACCACACACTCAGACATATCACACACACCAAACACATACCACACAACCCACATGACACACTCAGACACCACACACTCACACATGTACCACACACTACACACTCAGACACACCACACACTCACCCTCACAACCACACACCACACATCCACTAAACACCCATGTACCACACATACCATAGACTCAGACCCCACACACTCATGCTTGTATCCAACACAAATACACCACACACCCACACACCACACACACTGAGGAAAACGCACACTCCACCCATTCTGGTTTCATCCCAACTCCTTCCCCAATAGTCCCCACCACTGATGGCTTGAAATACTTTCCATGAGAATTAGAATATGTGCCATCGTGTCAAGCAATACACTATGCCCTTGGACCATAAAAAAGGAGAAAAAAATCAAGGATCCCAAAGTCAGTGAGACTTACCTCGCAGAGAGACAGGAAATGAGAGGGACAGGGCAGAATGCCCTGGGATGCGGGAAGTTAGTGAGACTAAGTTGTCCCTGGGTTTGGAGTTGGGGGGAAGCTGCCTTTTGTGCCCTCAGGCAAAGAAGGAAGGGGAACAGTGGGGAATAGTGATGACAGGAAGAAAGTGAGAGAAGGCAGTTTGGGGATCCAGCAGGGCTGGCTGCCCAACTTGTGGGCAGATGTGGGAAGAGGATTCTGGGGTCAGGAGTGGAGAATGAATCTGGGGATGAAAGCGGATGAGGCCAAACCTTGAGAGCCTGCCTGCACCAGAGAAGTTTAAATGCTACCTGGTCAGTGATGAGGAAATTGTGGAGGGTTTTAAACAGGGAAGTGACAGATTTGTGACTCTGGGCAAAAAGACAGGTAAGGCTTTCTGGCGCTGGTCCCAAGACCCTGTGCTGAGAGGACCAGGGTGTGGGGGGTAGGGAGAAAGAACCTCATAACCAACCGCCTGCCTCAACTTTCAACATGACCTGTGTTTGCCCATGAGCCAGACCACATTTTCAACCTTGGCCTTTCCTCTCTACCTTCCCACAGCCCAGTGTGGTCCCAGGCTGGCCATTCCTTCTTCCTTCTGGGATAGGGAAACTGAAGAGCTCCATCAAAATCTGACTTTGGCTCCTTGTCCTGCTTCTACCCTTGCTAGGACCTGCACCCCCACTGTACACTTGCCTTTTAGTGCAAATAATATGTGTCCTCCTTGTAAGGGACAAGGAGTTAATGATTTCTTTGGAAGTCATGGAGCACAACAGATCACATCTAAGGAAGAACTGGGAGAGAATGCCTCCATGAAGTCATCATGTGCATACTCCAGCCCAAGGGTTCTGTACATCTTGGCACCAAGACCCCGAGGCTCTAAGGAATGAGTGACTTACAGCGGACACCTGGGCCCTTGTTCAAACCGGTTCCAGGATGCCTGAGAGGACGCTTATACTGGACCACAATCCTCAATAAAAACCCCAGGCCCCAAGCAAAGATGAGACTCTCTCCTTTTCTTTTTGGAGTCTCCCACATGCTCCGTCTGTATTTGCTCTCTGTAACTTCAGTAAACTCTGTTCTTACTTCCTGCTGGCTTGCATTTGATTTCTATTCTGCTCCTAGCCAAGGACCTTGGACCCTGCTGGCTGTGTCCTTGGTCCCTGGTAGCCTGCCTCAACCCCATACCCTGAGTCACTAAATCTCAACCACGGATTTTTTCCGATTAAATCCAGCGAGCTTTAGGAAAGGTGGTTTCTCGGAAGGAAGTGGGAGCTTAGGGATTATACCCTGCAAACCTCAAACCAAATAAAAGTAGATCTTGTGTCATCCACTACTTTGAATTCTCCAGGTCCAGCTTTCCTCCTACGCACATAAATAGTCAAAGCTAGATGTGATCTGGGGACTGGGCAGGAGTAACAGGAAACCCAGGAGTGCCCAGAATTTTTGAGTTTACCAGATTCTTCTACGACACCGTCTGCGGATCATCTTCCGTCTGTGCAACTGGGGAATTAGTGGGCATGAGGACCTCCTCCAGGACCAGGCCGTAAGCAGAGAGCGATAGGATATGTCCAGCCCCCCAACTCTGAAGTTAGGGGCCAGAGTCACGGCACTTAGATGTGACCCCATTGTTGGCCCTCCACTTCCATCTGCTGCTTATCAATTCCAGTGCCCCCCCACCCCCTGCCCATTCAACCCAGATCCCGAACTCCTCTGCAGCCCTCCTCCTCCAACCCCTTCCCTCACCTTCCTCAGAAGCCCACCTCTCTCCAAGTCCTCCTTGTTTGGGGATACTCTGGGGAGCGATGCACAAAATCTAATCAGAGATCGTCAATAAGCAATATTAGCAGAGCCAGAGGAAGTCCCCGTCTGGATGAGAGTTGGTCAGCCCCAGCTAGCAGGCAGCCAGGACCCCTAATTCCATTTCCTCTTTGTTATTAAAATGATTTTCCAAGAGATAGTCCCACTGCAGGAGAGTCACAGACTAATGAAGTGCAGTCAGGCACCCGGAGAAGACCCACACCCGGGCCTCTTGTCCTGTTTCCCTTGGCTGCTCACCGGCAAAGCATCTGTGCGGTCTGTCTGCGGTCCTGAGGGGACCTTCATTCTTCCCTCTGAGCTTTATTTCTCACCCTGACCCTGGACCCCACAAAAAAGGCCAGCAGTCCTCCTCCTTTCCCCCAGTGAAAGGTCAGGCACAGGATATTCTGAGAAAACTCTGAGCCCAGGGTCACAAAATAAGACCTGTAGAAGTGCAGAAAGGGAGAGTCAGATTTTCAGGCCCCTGGGAGGGTCGGGGAGGGGGCCCCCAGGAGATCATGCCCAGAGAGCACCTTGGTTACATAGACGAGAACCCTTGGGCCTAGAGGGGGCCACACAGGAGGTCTCAAGAGCAGGAGCAACAGGTGTAACTGGCAATGGGCAAGAGAGTCACAGGAGCAAGTCATCATCTGTCTCTGCGGCAAGTACTGATCCCAGGTCTCTGATGGGCCCCGGGACTCTACTCAACGAGGATGCACAAAGTTAAGTGAGCTCTAGAAGCTTCCTTCCAGGACATTGCTGTCTCAGGGCCGAGAGACCGGGCACGAAACCAGATACTGCTAATACAGACAGCATCGTAGATGTGGGCACAGAGAGTGGCCCAGAGACACAGGGAGCCGAGTGGGGAGGCTCGCAGAGGCCATCGTGTCCAAATCCCGGAGGCCCTCAGAGCCCGGCATGAGTCTGAGCCTTAGCCTGTAATCGACCATGATAGAGGACATCGTCCTGTTGACTGCGTCCTAGGCACTCTTCTCGTTTCATCCTTCCCACCTTCCTCCGTGGAGAATAGTACCACCAGCTTATAGGTCAAGGAAACTGAGGCAAGGAGAGGCCAGCTGTCTTGCCTGTGGTTACACAGCCAGGAGAGGAACTGGGGTCCTCGCTCCAGAGTCCACACTCCAGCGTGACCCGTGCTCCTCTGCTCCCAGGTGACTCTGCTCCCAGGTGACTCTGCTCCCAGGATCCTCGGTTAGGACACTGTGGGCAGCCTCCTGCCACTACGGCCAACTATGAGCTCATTGTCCCACGCCGCCCCATGCAGCTGGTGGCCTAAGGCCCGAGTCACATTTAACGACATCAGCTTCCCCCAGCCCTGACCCTGTTCTGACCGCCCACGGTGTCTCTCATCCAGACCTCTGCAAAACCACCTTCAGGATTGTTTCCAAGCAACAGGATCTCGTGCCTTCTCTCTTTGGCCCCACAAAGCAAGCATTCCCGTCTACTGTGGGTAGAGACACTGCTGGGAGTTTTCTCTCCCTCCTTCTTCCCTAAGAGAACCTGCATGTCCTCATCTGGGGCCCTCGATTCCATGAACAGGGACCCTCATTTATAAGCAGCTGCCACGTGCTGCTTGCTGTGTGGGGTGAGTCAGCAGGCCATCTCAGACTATCTTATCCACGCTTGTAAACCCTGCAGAAAGGTGGTCCCCTCATCTGCACATAACAGAGGAAGGATTCACGCAGGAACAAAGACTCCAAGTAACTCTCAGCAGGTCTCAGAGCCCCTGGCTGCAGGAGTCAGCCTTCTGCCCCAGGTCTGTTTATCTCTAACTCTGGCTGGAGTTCAAGGCATCATCCATGACCATGAAACTGAGTGGGGAATCTGGGAAGCCTGCATCTTTGGCTTCAAGCACAAGATTGTATCCAACTGAGCTAACCAACCGTGTCCAGGAAGCAATTGTCATAATATCAGAAACCTATTATGATCCATGAAGCCTCAGAAAGACGCTTTGAGAATCCGTCTGTGAGTTGGAAGCAATGCTGAGCTTTCTGCTCCCCTGTAAACTGCTGCTGGGGCTCAGATGCTGCAGAACCAACCCGAGATGCAGAGCCTGCCTCTTACAAACCCTACCCTCCCCCTTTCGCCTCCCATACAATCACATCCTCTGAGCTGAGGGAAGCCATCCTTGTGGGGAGAACAGTATGACATGACACCAGAAAGGATAACACAAATAATCTCAGAGTGGCACAAACTGCCCCTTTGTGGATCCCTGATTGGTGAACAAGGCAATCCTACAATGAAGCGATTTGTATTCGAGCCATTTTCCACAGCAGCATCCCAGAGAAAGCCTCAATCTCCACCCTCCGCTCGTGGCTCCTAGAGGCTCTGCCTGATTTACGTTGACCTTGTCTGTGGTCGTCTGTGGTTTTCTGAAGTAGGCAGCGGGTTAAGTCTATTACCAGATTCCAGAAAGAACTGCCAACTCGAGCTCATTAAATGGCGAGCATGTGTGGGGTACAAATCTTATCCTGTCAGTTTCCTGACTAAACCCTCAGTGGCTTCTCAGTGTCCAAGACAAACACCTCTCTGACACGGTGGTCCCTGGAGCTCTTGACCCTGGGCCCCGGATCTTCTCACTGCTCTCCCCTGGCCTGCCTGGCCTTTGTTCTTCTCTTTTCCTCTTTTTCCAAATGTGTCCAGCTCTCTGGCTGCCTTTGAGCTGGGTCTTGACATAGATGCCTCCCCATCCTTCCCTCCCTTGCCTCACCCCTCTGTCTCTGTTTTTGCAAGTTCCTGCTTAAAGTCATATCTTCAGAGAGGCTCTCTTAAAAAAAAAAAAAAAGAAAAGAAAAGAAAAGATTTTTCCTTTTCAGAGGGAGAGAGAGTGCAACAGGGGTAGGAGCAGAGGGCAGAGGAGAGAGAGAGACCGGCAGACTCCCACTGAGCGCGGAGCCCCCATGGGGCTGGATCCCATGACCGTGAGATCATGACCATGACCACAGCCTCCCGCAGCCTCTGCTTTTCCTCTTCCATTGTATCTGTCATTCTCATTCAGGCTCTGCTCCTCCGGTCACCTGTCCATTCTGGGAGGGCGGACGCATCTGTGGTGCTCACTCCTGTGTTCCGAGCGCCTAGTGTCGTGTCTGCTCCGTGGAAGGGACTGGAGAAGTCTCTGTGGAACGGGGGAAGTTAGGAACGACTACCTACTTGGCTCTTCTCCTTCCAGCTGGGACTGGACCCACAGCCCTCGCGCTGCTGATGAAGTAGCATCTCGTGGTTGATCCAAAAGCCATGCCCAGTCCCCAGACAACAGGTGGCGAGGGTAGATCTTCCACATCTCGTGGCAACACGCAACAGTATGTGCAACAAATATTTCTGCATCTCTAGATTTGCTCCTTCCTCCCTGCACAGATGTTCTCTTGGGAGGCTCCATCCTTGCCTTGGGCACAGAGAAGGCTTCCTATTGTTCTGTTCTTCTATTGCCTTCTGACTTGCAATGCCACAGTGGCATGTGCCTCGACCACATAAATGACAATCTGTGACACTGGGGAGGTGGCTGGTTATTGCCGATTAAGTGGAGCCAGACAGCTCTCATCTAAGCATGTCTGTGGTGTGTCCAGATGAGGTTGCCAGCTGGGTCCCCACCTCAACCCTCTTGCCAGGCCCGGAGTATGCTTCCGAGCTACCACACTGCCCTCAAAAAGAATAGGTCCTCTGAGTACACAAACTCAATACCTTATTGATCAAAACCAAATACCGCTAGAGGAAAACTCTACTGGGAATGGCACCATGTGTCCGATTGTAGAGGAGAGAGAACCTCTTGGATTAGCTATGGCTGTTCTCTACGGGACATGAGCCAGGCTTTAGATGTAGGCTCTAGGCTCTGTCTCAAGTTCACTAGGATGTCCTTGTGTCTGGAAATGTGGGTGGAGAGAGCTGGAAGGACAGGGGCCTTCCTGGAGTGCCCCGGGTGGGGTTATGGCATCTCACTAATCGAGGATCTTCTCGTTCTAATGGAAGGACACATGCTGTTGTGTCAGTCAGTCACCTCCTGCTGGGGGTCTGGGAGATCTCCGCAAACCACCTGTGAGGCCTTTAAAGAGCTAATGGACAGGAGCCTCCAAGTGGACCACTCTGCCCAGGGCTTTTGGCAGAAACCCTACATGTGTGTCACCTGCAGAGACAAGCCTGCAGTCAGGGGGTCTCTCCAGCTGCTGACCTTGGCTCTGACCGCAGAGTCTCCCACCCCAGAACCTTCCAAGGCCCGCAGGCACTGGCATCCAGACAGTCTTCTCAATAATGCAGTTCGCGTACAGGGCAGAAATATGATTAAAATAGCAATTATAACTGGAATTCCGATGGTGCTTTACAGGTTCCAAACATGCTTTATATTAACCTCATTGCATCCGGGTCATCTCTTCCTGAGTCTCACAGAGGTGGAGTGACTTGCCCAAAGTCACACAGTCAGGAAGCAGCCCCCCTGGGGTTTGCCTCCCTCTTTGGCTCCAGCCCTTACGGCGTGTGGCCGAGTTGTCCAGTGACTGATGCTTCCCTTTGGAAGCGGGGACAACAGGGCCTGGGCCGAGTGACCCAGCATCCCGGGAGTTTTTTCTGGCCAGTTCGCTCGGCCCTTGAGGCCGAGACGCTAGCTGGTGCCTAGAATTTGGGAAACCTTTTTCACTTCTGCTCTGATAAATTACTTATGGTTAGGATCGAAAAGGATTTACTTGAATGCTCCATTCTCTGAAAAGGACATCTGGATCTTTGTATGGGATTCACAGAGAGCACATTTTCCTTCCATTTCACAGGCTTGATAACGGAGAGATAATAAGGAGGTTAAAACGTCACCATCCTCCCTGACAGAGCTTGTGTCACTGAGCTGGGCTCAGACTATGGATGTTGTAGGATGGAGCCCGTTGAGAAGCTGATAGACGCTTATTAGCCAACCTTCTGGTCATTGAACATGATATGTCTGAGCCTTAGTTGAATAGGAGTTCATCACTTCCCAAGGGTTGGGCCCCGGGTAGCCTGGAAGGCTCCAGATGTGGTTACATAGGTGTGAGGAGATCACCCATCCTCAAGCAGGCTTATCCTGGCAGCCCCAAGACCATAGGCTGAGGATTGGGGCACAGCCTGTGGTAGCCCGAGGGTCAAAGGCAAGCGAGAGGGCCACGTGGATGGGGTGGTGCACGGAGCCGGGTGGGCAGGGGGTGCCATTCAAGACTCCAGGCAGGGACCTAGAAAAAAATCTGTCTTCAGGAACAGGGCTCCAGAACCCAGCGTGGGCCCCCTCCCTCTGTGCAGGGGCAGGGATGGGGTGGGGGGCAAGAATCAGATAGATCAAAGATGGAAGGCAGGAAATTACCCCATGATCACGGCTGCCCACTAGGCCGACGACAGACTCTTAACCGGGTGACCCATCCTAGGCACGAGAATGGGCTGAGACGTCCAGCTTAATTTCACTGTGTGCCAGAGGTCCGGATCAGGCTGGGTTTTGGGGTGAAGTGCCAGTTGTGATGCCACGAGGGAGAAAGGCAGCAGAGACAGGGAAGAAGGGAGGGCCGGGCACAGGGGAGAGAGCCTCCATGGGGTGGTTTTTACGAGTAAGGAAAATGTCTGCCTCTCCCCAGGGGCACAGATAGAAGGACAGGAAGTCGAATGGCCTTGAACGGCCGCTGGACACATTCCATGATGTCAAGCTGGCCAGCTGTCTCCCTGTCTTTTCCCACCTGCACCCCCATGCTGTTCAAGGGGATGGACAGAGAGAGGCCGGTTCCCGTGCCTAGAGCCTTCGTTCTATGGGGAAAAGGGATCATGCACACAATGGCCCTCAAAGTGACTCAGCCTGGATAAGACCTCCAAAGAGGCCTCAGGGCTGGGGGTCTGGGGAGAAGTCGGCTGGGAGTGGAAGGGAGGACTGCCCCCAGAGAGGAAGAAGGGAAGAAGAAAGACAGGAGTACCACTAATAGGTTTTGTACAGTCTCTAAGAAAAAATTTTAAAAAGCAGAGTCAGGGACAGAAGAGGTTTCATACATGAAGTCATCTTTGCAGTGTCCCTATTGTCATGCGAAGACCTCATCTCACACACTGACCTCGATTCAGAACGGGCTCCAAACAGATCAGAGGGAAATTACAATTCGCACTGCAGCATTCCCGTGGGCAGGAGGAGGGGGCTGCTCTGGGGAAGAGCTCCTTCGTGCCTCTCTAGGCCTCACCCCAGCAGTCCAGGAGCAGAGATGGGAATATGGGGCAGCAGAGGCTGGAGACCCAGAGCCAGGACAAGCCTCAGGGGTGACCTTCCCTTCTGGTGGCTGGAGAGGTCCAAAAGATCTCTGGACCTCTCTGTTCAGCCCAGTCCTTCCCTGTCCCCCAGGAATGTCAGGGATGCCTACAGGCCCCAAATGCCTGGAGCCCCTGGGGGGTGGGGTCATCAGACTCGTTGGCTCCTGCCAATTATGATTTTACCCCATTGACCATGGATGGAATCCTCCGTGAACTTGGCTGGGCTCCCTACCCAATGAAAAGCAGAAGGTAGGGGTTCCCCAAGTGCCACCACAGAAAAAAGCCACTAATAAGTTTCCCTTAAATGCCCTTGGACAGAGCCCCTGCGCCCATGTCCTTTTTCAAGCCCCCTTCTCTCCCCTAACACATTCACTGCTGTCCCTTCCAGTTTTCCTGTCCTTCTTGTCTAACACATGGACTACATGAGGTGAGCTGTCTTTGTCCAGATACAAGGGGAGGCCTCCAGACCTGGGTTCGGAGGGACCAGCACAAGCGGTGGAGAAACCATGGGCAGGACTGAGTTCACCGCCCAGCTCCACTCCAACTCCACTCCTCCTCCTGGGGCCTCAGTGGGGCTACAGAACGGGTGGGGTTCCTCTGCCCCTAACTCCCAGGACTCTGGGGAAACCCACAAGTACATTATGGAAGGGTAGGGACCATCACTGCTGGACTCACTGATCATTCTCAATGGCACTGCCAGCCCCCGGACACTCCACCTGCAGCCAAGCCAAAGCCTCCTCTGCCTCCTTCCCATCTTGGGCGAGGTAGACCCCACCAACTCCTCTAAAGGGCCCTTCCTCCTTCCCAGCACCTGGGATATGTCTCCCAGGGGAGATGATGCAGATGAGATCACTTGTCCCAGAAGCTTAAGAATAACCCAACCTGAAACCAAATCAAAACACTACCACGCCTGGCACAGTACATGTGCTTCCATCCTACGGAGAGTCAGTTACCACACTTGGACAGAGGCTGCTAATTTTGCTGACAGCTCTCTATATGGGAACATGATTGGCTCAGCCCAGGAAGACAGGGCAGCCTTTCACTAGCTAGAGGGAAACATACATGGGCTCTGAGGGGCCAAGCACAGCTTTTCTTGGGGCCCCTGAGTACCGTTGTGCAGTGCTCAAACTAGACCAAGGGGCAGGGGATACTGAAATTCACATTGCCTGTGAAGCAGAACATCCCCAGAACTATGTATGCCTCCAGGAGGCCCCTTTTAAAATCCAGGCAAAGAACCCCTATCTGCCCAGAGAGCCGGCCCCCCTTTCTGAGTGATGAGAATATCTCAAAGCTGATGGAGGCAAGAGATAACATAAAGATGCAGGTAGGTGAAAATGTGATTCTGAGCACCCAACCGAGACCCAAATATTGCTTGAGGGCAGCTTCTAGTGAGAGTGAGCAGATCTGGCAGCAGGAGAGAAGGAAAGAGAGAGAGAAGGTTCAAGATTCCACTGACCTCAGAGTATTTGGGGTCTCCTGCATACATCATTTTCAGAGGCATTTGATTTTGGTCTTGGTTCCTTAATATTTATTTCATTTTCAGTTTTAGTAGTAGAATCCTTTTCCCAAAGAAAATTAAAAACAGAGAAGGGAAGCATTGGGTTGTTTCTTTTTTTAACCTGGGGAGAGGGAAATCCAGAGCTCTGGCCACCTTGACCCTGGCTGCTCCCCTAAGCCGGAGGGGACACAGTGTGGAAAACATTCACCTGGTCCAGCCCCCTTTTCTCAGCCATGATAAGGTGATGTGACTTGCCCAAGGCCCATGGGGGCAAACCTACACCCCCCATGGCTCAGGATCCAGGCCCTGTTTCCTCCCACAGGGCAAAGAAGCAGGCCCTCAGACTCCTTGGCAACTGAATCTTCAAGGCATCAGGGCCTGGGTCCCTGCCCTCAGGGTATTGTTTGCAGCCACAGAACTCTCTAGCCTGGTCCTGCCCTCTCCATGATGGAACCAGAGTCTAGAATCTAAGAGATGGCAGGTCTGAAGATGTTGAGGGCACCCCAACCATGCTGGAGGGAGAAGCTGCAGTGGGAACCTGCGGTACCATCCTGGGACCCAGTGTCTTACCGGGGCTCAGTGGGAAGGCCTCGGCTGAGGTGGGTGAGCTCCTGTTGGCGCGGAGAGTAGCAAGGCCAGCAAGTCACTGGCCACGTTGAGGGAGCAGGGATGAGCCCCTGTGCGGTGCTGCAAACTTTCAGCACCTCGGACAAGAACAATCTCCTCACTGGCTTTCCATTCAGACCCTGCTCCAGTCTCTCCCCAGGGACCCGGGACCACCATCTCCTGCTTTGTCCAGGCCCTCCCAGCAGGACATGTATCCCAGATTATCTGGTTCCTGAGCTTGGCCTCTCTCCAGGCTACAGGTAGCTTCCTGTTCTAGAGTGTTCTTGGTTAGCTCATGTCCTCCCACCTCACCGCTAAGTCCCTCTTCCCACCCCCTGGAGGGTTGGCAGGGAACATGACCTTGGACAAGGCCTGATGTCATGGCGGCTTCAACCACGAGCTGCCCTATGGGGACCTGCAGCAGCATCTGTTGCTCCTCGGATCTCCCCTTCCAGTGTGGCCTCTCATGTCCACCCTGAGCCCTCCCACCCCAGAGCCCCAAGAACACAGCCGGACCACTGCTTCACTCTCATGTGCATTTATTGAGCGCCAACAGAGTGCGTGGTACTATGCTCAGGGTTCAGAGCCACAGTCTATCAAAAGGAGACCAGAGCTGGTACAGAGAACGTTTCATAGCTGCTTAACATCTGTAAGGGATGGGGAAGGGGGAAACTAATCACAAAACAAATTCCTATTCGAAAGCAACAGAATCTCCTCTGAGAGTAATATATATTCTATGCACACGCACGCACGCACGCACACACACACCCTGAATGAACACAGACGTATACCCACGTGGTTGTATATGCATGCATATACAGGTGGTGTGGGCAGAGAAACTAATGGGTCTGCTGGAGGCGCGCACGCACGCACGCACGCATGCACACGCCGCCGCACAGACGGGTGATCTGGCTTACGCTATCAAAGACACTACGTGTCCAGGTTCTAGTGAAGCAGTCTGTCCTAGATGCCTGCAGCATGCAAAACTTGGAAGTTCCGGAGATTCACAGTTAAGGAGGACAATGGGTATACGTGTGCACTTTCCCATCCTCGGGGCCCCAACCCCAGCACTGGAGGCTGGTCTGTGTGGGCGACAGCAAAGCCTCAGTGAAGGGCTCCCAGAGAAGAGCCGGGGAGCTGGAGGCTCTGTGTCCCGTGGCAGGGCCCACGGGAGCCCTGGTGAGTTCACCAATCTTCAAGGCAGAATTTAAAACTCTGGTTTTCGAGCGTGGAGTCCTTGTTACGGAGCCGCAGATGGAGGGAAGAGTTTCTCTTCTTGCTCGCTCTCTGCAGCTTCCCACGTGTGCTAACGCATTTTGTAGTCATTAGATACAGATGTTTCACACAGCTGTCCCTTAAAATCCAAATCTACCGTGAAATCGAGGTCTCGCTGCAAAGGAGGGGTGAAGGGTCCTGGGGTTAGCGTGGTCGGGAGTCGCTCCCTCCCCCACCGGTTCCTGCCAGCAGGGGGATGGGTGACTACCCTGTTTCTAAGGTTTTCTAGCGAAGGGGTTCCCGCGAGCAGCCCTTGGGAATCTATTCTGGTGTCTCATTATCCTGACAGGAAGTGCTTTGATTTCGAACCTAAACCCTTCCTGTTATAATACAGAAGCCTTCCCTCTGAGGTCATCCTGAGAGAAAACAGAGTGGGGTGTTTGAGTCTTCCGTCGCACAGCCCTCAGAACATTCTTCAGACTCTTTCAACACACAGGCTCGCACCTGCCCTTGCTCAGAAAGAATCGCACAATCCCCAACCCACCAGGCCCGCTGAAGAAAGATGATCCGAACATCTTCCAGGCCAGCAGAAGCTATTATTTCTTGGCTTGCTCTAAATGAGCTGAAACACAGCCTCTGTGTCCAAAGACCCCGGATGAAGAACTGGAAACTGTCCTCGAGGCTGAGAGGCCAGAGCTGGGCCTGAAGAAAAATCTCTCATCTCTGAGTGTTAAGAGACCACAGCTAGAGGCCTTCAGTGACACCTAGTCTGACTTTCTACTGCCCCTCCCCCAGTACCTGGTCTGTTGGTGCACAAGGCACCCGGGCACCTGGGCAAGAGGGTCCTGGGAGCTGTGGGGAGCTAGCTCCGTGGGTCCCTTCCTCTCTCTGACCCTGCCCCAGGCAGAGATGGCTTCAGCACTCACCACATTTTTGGCATTTGGCTTCATGGATATGGTCCCATAGATTTCTTCCCCCCTCCGGACAGTGAGGTAATCTTCTAAGTAGAAGACAGTCTGCTTCCAGTGGGTGTAGGGGGCATCGGGGGCTGAGGGGACAAGAACAGGGGAGGTGGGAAGGAAGGGTCACAGGAGATATCTCCAGAAGGACTGAGGCCGAGACCCTGCCTAGAAGTTGCTGGGCTTCTTCTGAGATTCACTGAACCAACACCCAGCACTCTTGCAGGATCAGGGCCCAGCCCCTATAGCCTGCTGCCCCAGAAACCCTCATTCAGCCCCGGTGCTCTTGCTTCATCGAATTTCCATCTTCTCAGAGCTCCTGATCTTCCAGGGAATCAGAAGAGAAAGACGCTGGTATCACAAGTTCATTCCAAGGGGTGGGATGTGTACCCTCTCAGCAACTGAACTCATTAATGCAGATGAAACTCAAAATGCTACTGTTTTTAATTAGTTCAACAGAGGGAAGACATTCAAGTAGTGTAATGGGCAGATTTGTAGGTAAGCCATCCTGGCTCCCTTTAAGTGACATCATGTATGCAAATTCCATAGCTAAACCCATGTCCCACCGACAGCCCGTCCTATACACAGCTTTCCTTGCCACTTCTCTGCCCCAGAACTAAACCTAGTCTCCTTGGCCCAAGCCTGCTGTGGGGTTTCAGCAGTGTCCTCCTAACTGGATCAAAAAGAAAAGGGATGGGGTGCCAACTAACCAACCAAGGTGAGTTTAGCTCACATCATGATCTCAGGATCATGAGATTGAGCCCCATGTCAGATCCCATGCTCAGTAGGGAGTCTGCTTGAGATTCTCTCCCTCCTTCTCCCTCTGCCCCTCTCCTCCTCAAATAAATAAATCAATCTTTAAAAAAAGGAAATGTGGGATAATTCTCATCCCACAGACCCACCACTGGTACACAGCTCACGCCTCCTGCAGGATCCAAAGCCAGACCAATGCTGGGGCCTTCCCTGTATTAGCCATTGAATCCAATCTAGCCTCTCCCTCGACACACTACATGCTGAAGAGCCAAATGAGGGGTCCTGTGTATGGGCCATTTTCCTCAGCGCCTCAGCAGGCTCTCCCTCAACCATCAGGGTCACTTCCTCTGGGAAGCCTTGCCCAGGGCCCACCCTGAGCTTCTGTGACCACAGAGCCTGTCACACTGCAGTGCAAAGGCCTTTGTCTTTCCTCAGCTGTTTGCTTCCTCCATAAGACTACAGTGTCTATGAGGACAGGTGCCAGGCCAGGCTTCTTTACTGTGATATCCTTGGCACCTATACTTGCTAGATCTATAAGTACTGAATAAGTGAGTGAGGGCAAAAACCCAAATAAGTTTGTTATGCTTCAAGGTACTATAGATGCTCAATTCCAGTGGAGGCTTTGAAAACTATAGGTAGTCGAGGAACCCGTTATAGTAAGTTCTTCTTGGCCTGTTAGGGTCTTACCTTCCCCCACCTGGATGCAGGACTCCTTGATACTGATTTTCTCTTTGCTTAGGACCAGAGCTAAAGATGAGAAGACTTGGGAGAATATAATAAGCGCCTTTCAAAAGCCATCATATGGATAGTCTCATACATGGCCTTATATACGGCATTGGAGGCAGAACAAAGGCTAGTCACTGGAATAACTAGTATGCAAATTTTTAATCCATCGGGAAAAATTAGGGCTGTTCTGCAATCATCTGAGCTACCCAAAGTCCAGTCTTGAGGTGTGCCTACAACAACCACTAACGGGATTTATCAAGCGCTGAGTCAGACCAGGTCACTTCTGAGATCTTACAAACCCCAAGACCTATTTAAATGGTGGTGAAGGGTCTGTCTTTCTTCACCCTTTGCAATAATCTGGCTTGATCAAATGTCAGTGGTTTGGTTAAAGACTTGTGTAACCTTCAATGTGTGCATTTGGGAAATCAATGCAAACTCAAGGTCATGGTGGGGGAAAAGCACCCTGCCCTGAGCACTTAGAAACAATCAAAGGAGGATCATGAATATGCAGTCTGTGCCTCTAGATCCTAGATCCCCAAACATACCAGCCTTTGTGGCCTCTAAGCCATACTGCTATCTACGGAAAATGTCCATCCATTCCAGCACCTTCCCTACCAACTACATCTAAATAAATTGTCAAAAGACAGTCTCTGGTGTGTGTGGAGAATGGCAGTTTATGACTGACAGCACTCTCGCCCCCACTTCCTCCTACACCAGCTCAGACAGGTGTCTCTCCTGTTCTTAAAGACCTTCAGGCAAGGAGATTCAAGCAGCTTCCTTCTGTCACCTAATCAGATGCCTTAGGAGAGTCCCAGGGATTTCACTGGCTCAGGGTTGGCAGCCATCAAGCCTAGGTGTGTCTGATGATTGTCCAAATGTATCCCAGGCTTGGGTTGGAGGAAAGTGATTTCTTTTTCCCCTTGACATCAACATCAGAAGTTTGAGAATCTCCCCAAACATTTCATTTCTGTGATGGGTCCATTGGTTGTGGACTAATTATCTAAACCAGGTTTCAAAAACACTAATTCTCCATCAAGATGCCCAAGAGAAACTGATTACTCAGATGTCTCAACTCTACTCTTAGAAACTTGAATTTGGTCATTCTGGGGGGACGTGAAGGGGGCAGACTTGCCAAGACTTAAATATCTCCCCCCGGGTGTTGTAGACACACAGCATGGCTGAAATCATACTGTGAACCCAGTCTTTGCGTCTAGTAACATCTCTGGATGGGCAAGAGTGGAAAGGACATTTAATGAGGCAACAGCAGGCCCAGTTTCCTGCCTCCCCATTGCCATGTGTTTGCATTATGACCCTCGCACTCATGTTCTACATCTATAGAATATGGGGCGTGATATTTATAATCCCTTGAGGATTAGATGGGATGACAAGGGAAAAGGGGATCCAAAGGGTGACCAGAGACAGCTCCAGGTTACTTGTTTTTGTGGCTTAACTATGAAGAGTTCTCCCTTTCACTATGAAAGTGTCCTTAATTGAAAGATAAATTATATGGTCACTGTACAACACACTAAGCCAACGTGAGGGTATTACTAAGCCATTATAATATAATAAGCCATTATGATATAATTCTGATATCATCACTATGGGAAGTGGTAGATATCATTTTGCTTATCCATGATCTATGGTGCTGACCTGCAAAGATACGCTGCCTCCTTCTAGCAGTGCAGAATGTCCTAGGGAAGCATCTAGAATGGTGGCAGGTGCAAGGATGAGCGTGCACAGGGCTGTGGGTGACATCTAGAGTTCTCATCAGGGAATAAGGCCCTCCCTCCCTCCCCTGCCCCAACTGTAACCTTCAAAGTCATGCATCTGATTTTCAGTTTTCCCTGTTATGAAGATATCTTTATACTCTTAATACCCTGACCCCACACGCCAACCTCCCCTTTTCTCCCTCCCCTTCCCAGTCTCTCTGGGCTCTGGATTGTGAACAGCTTTTGTTCTATATTTTGAAGTGAGTGTGACCAGTACTGTCCCCAGTAGGCACTCCACTCAACAGACATCAATTCAGGATGCCTTTCATGTGCCAGCTATGGTCCTAAATATGGGAAACAGCAACCTGTACAGCCTTGCCTCCTCTTCACATCCTGCAGCCTCAGTGAGAAGGCACTCAGGCCACTGGGTCATCCTCATGACCAAGGACAAGGACAGTAGAGCTCAGGGGGTTGGGGGAACGAATGGCAAGGGCCCCTCCCAAGAATTCTTTTCCCAGTGCTTTCAGAAAGGGAGTGGAAACTTGCTTCCCGTTTTACTTCCCAGTGTCCAAGTGCCTGGTAGCTTTTCCTGAAATTTAGAATATTTTCTAGCTATCAATTTGTAATATAGTTCCTAGAGGATCAGAAGCTTTTTGGAGAATGAAAGACTATGCACCAAGAAGTTTCTTTGACCTGCTGCATTGACTCCTGGTCACTGGATGGCAAAGCTGGAAGGGGTTGCTGAGCATCGCAGTCCAGCCACATCATCTCACAGATAACAAGCCAGAGTCCCAGAATGTAACCTAATCAAGGTCCATCTCCTGTATCTGGCCATCCTACCTGGCGAACTCCTGGAAAAACAAAGATTTCAACCCAGGCCTGCTTTCTACTCAAGCAACTGCCCCTCCACCCTCTCCAACTGTCCCAAGGGTCCCAATTCCCACATCCTGCCCCCACCCGCTGAGGATGGGGGGGCAGCCATGCCCGCTGGCGGGCACAGCCTGGAACCCTGGGCTCCTGTGCCCATTTGCAACAGCTTCTGCCTGGAGCTGCAGAGAGGAGACGCCAGAGCCATTAACAAGGATTGTTTTCAAGCTGCACACCACGTGATGTGTTCTCGAGTGGGCCCCCCGGAGCCAGCTGTGGCTGGGCTGAGACAGAAAGCTCGGCAGATAATTGATGGGAAGGTGGCCCATACCGCAGGCTACACTCTGCATGAATTTTGAAAATAGCTGAGACCAAACAATACAGTGTTCTGACATACACGTAGATGTGATCAAACTTTCTTTTAAAATAGCAAAGGGATAAAGAGTACAAAATTATTCAGAGTAATGTTCATCTAGAGGTAATATAGGGGGGTGATGGGATGGGACGGAGCATCCATTTCGTTATGTGGCGAGCTCACAGGGATTAATTATGTGGCTGTGAATTAACTTACTTATTCATTATAAATAGCATCATTATATCCATTAATAATGTAATTCAGGTTAATATTTATATTCTAATTAGTAGTAATAGTTCATTTCTTGATATTAACTAATGCATTTACATTCTAATAACAGTAATACATTTCTTTCTAGTTACTATTGCATTCTAGTTAATAATACTATTTACATTCTAGTTACTGAGTTAGTGGTGAGTTCACAGGTGTTCATTATATTAATAAATAAGCTAGCAAAAAGTGAACAGTGCCTGGCCCAACGATGTTATGAACCAGGAATTAGGATTAATCTAATTCTGTGCATCTGAGGTCCTCAAAAACAAAAAGTAAATCCTCTTTTCTGGGTGGTCAGAGTGCAGAGAGTCTGAAAAGCCCACTACCAAACCCACACTACCTGGTAAAAATGTATGCCACGTGTTGGAAGCAAAACCCCTCGTGGTCACCCTTCCCAGGTGGCTGAGGAAGCAGATAAGCAAATTATTTCCTCTGATCTCTAACCATATGGGGATGCTGCAGCGAGAGGGACCTACAACAGCCAGAAGGCAAAGACCTTGAGGAGAAAAAACGGCATATCATAGTAAGGATATGGAATTATCTTTCTAGAAAGGCATTGACCATCATCTTGTTCAAGCAGTCATGAACAGGAGCAGTAGTTCTCAGACTGATCTGTGTATCGCAGTCACCTGGAGGGTCCCACTCCAGAGTGTCTGACTCAGAAGATCTGGGGTAAGTCTTGAGAATTTGCATTTCTAACAAGTTTCCAGGTGATGCTGATGCTGCCAGCCACAGACCACACTTTGAGAATCTCTGTACCAAGGCATGGAGAACAGAAGGCTGTAGGACCTCTGGGTGACTTTTCAGACCTAAGTTTCTGGGGTTCTGTGCAAAAAGGAGTCTACATAACATCATAGTTGCAAAAAGACAGATGAGTGAGCTCAGACCTTGGTCTATACCCCTAGTCTTTGAGCCTAGGAAACACAGTCCTCATCATCTCTCTCCCCTGGACCTGTGAGGAACTACAGTGGGGCTGTGACCACAAAATAAGGTGAAACAGCACCAGTGGGTTCGATGGAGACTTGAATGCTGGGAGCAAATCCTCACCATCCCTCCGCCCAGGGCTGACCTCTTTGATTCTGAATTTGAGATTAAACAATCCTCCTTCATATGGGGGCATCAGGAGTGTTGTCCCTGCCACCACAGAGCCATCTCTGGACAGGGGTCCAGCAGGCTATCTGCTTGACCTCAAGAAATGGAAATAAACTCAGGGAAGGGATAAGGGGGAGTGATGGGCTGCGAGCTATAGGGCTAGATCCTAGGTTTTACAAGAAGAACTTTTTCCAGAGCACCCCTAGGACCCTTCCTCGTCGCCTACAGCAGGGCAGGCCCCAGGAGAGGCATCATCCTGGAGAGAGTAGAGGCAGGCCCAGGTGCGATGGCTCCATTCCCAGCTTCTAGTCACAGCACGGTCCTCAAGCAGGCTCCTGCTCAGCCCTCCCACTGTTACCATACTGCCCCATTACTGTGAGGGAGGCTGAGTCTCACCCAGCCTTCAAGGGCCAGGTAAAACCTCCCTTCCCCCTCCTGACTACCAGGAAGGCCATCTCATCTGCTGCCCCTCTAAGAAGGGCAGTAGCTGAAACTGACCCAAATTGGGGGGGGTCTCCGCTTTTCCCCAAGATGGGGGGGTACCAGCCCTGCTCTAGATTGTGGGGGCCAGCAGATTGTGGTCTTGGTGGTCAAGAGACACCAGTTCTGGAAAAAACCCTTATAGGAGGGGTTAGAGAAGTCTTTTGCCCCTCTGTCCACAAGTAAAAGAGGATCACTGTCACCAAGGCTCCAAAAAGTGAATAATCATATCCTCAGATTCTTGTAGAACCCACTCACCCCTGCCACATGCAAGCTCCCTCGCCCCCAACGATGTGCTCCCACCTCCCAGGAGGATTTCGCAGGCGTGATCAATAGGAACATCTTCCCAAGGGCAGGACTCGGATCTTGATAGACTCGTTGGACAGAAATGTGTTTAGGACCTACTGGGAGCCAAGCACTCCTCCAGATGGCAACAGGACAGAGACTCAGGAGATGTGACCCCAGCCCACAGGGAGACTGAGAATTAAGTAAAGTGAGTGAAAATACTGACTAAACAATGGTACATCTGGCTCAGGAATCCCATGTAGTTGTCTCAAAAAAAAAAAAAAAAAATACTAGCTACACCTGTGAGGCTGTGCAAGGCTCTCCAGGGTATATTGTTAAATAAAGACAAGGAGGCAGAGGGCTGTGCGTTTCATATGAACCAACCGGTGTTTTTAAAAAGGTGTAGTTGAAGGTGCCTCGTTAGCGCAGTAGGTAGCGCGTCAGTCTCATAAAAAAGGTGTAGTTGGGATGTGCTACTGTACTTACCTAAGATGCCACCAAAGGGTTCACAGAACTCTATGTACTATTTTTTGCAACTTTATATGAGAAGTATTTCAAATGAAAAGCCAAAAATACAAAGGTGTATATAGGTATGCATGTGCTTCTCCACTGAAATGTTTGGGAAGGATACAAAAGAAATCATTAACATATGTCTCTGAGCCAGAGTTGAGATGCAATGGAAAAAGAACTTTTTCCTTGATTTTTTACTTTTTTTTTTTTTTTTTTTTTTTTACAGCGCCATGACTGACTGACATGAGCACAGGATATTAGGGAGCCCCAAGGAGGATGCCTAACCTTGACCAGGAGTGGAGGAGGGCATCCATTAACAGCTGAGGTGGGAGATGAGACCTGTGCTGGAGTTGGCCAGACGAGGGGTGGGATGGAGGAGGTGTTTGGGGCCAAACTGTGTCCCCCACAATTCATGAGCTGTGGCCCTAAGCCCCTGTCCCTCAGAATATGACTGTATTTGGAGATAGGGCCTTTAAAGAGACTATTAAAATAAGACCTTTGGGTGGGCCCTAATCCAGTATGACTGGTGTCCTTCTAGAAAGAGGGGATGAGGGCAGCAGCAGAGGAAAGGCCTTGTGAGGACGCAGAGAAGAGGAGGCCACCTGCAGACCAAGGAGAGAGTCTCAGGAGAGACCAAACCTGCCCACCTTGAACTTCCAGAACTATGAGAAATAAATGTCTGTAGTTTAAGCCACCAGTCTGTAGTACTTCGTTATGGCAGCCCTACCAGACAAATATGGGAGGAAGGAGATGACAAGAGTCTCTGACAAGATCTTCCTGTCCCTATGACACACCTAGAACAGGGGTTGGCATGGGCAGAGACCATGGCCTAGAGACTTAAGAAGCCTTGCTAAGCTCGGGGACTGCAAGGTGCTCAGTGTGACTGGGCTGTGTGTGCAGTGAAGGGACAAGGGAGGAAGGCAAAGCAAAGGAGGGGCAGTGAGAAATGAGGTGACAGAAGTGGGCTAGGGCTGGGACATGGAACCCCCATTTACCAGGCTAAGAAATTTGGGCTCATCTGCTGCAGGAAATGAAACACCTTTGAAGCTGGGCCGAGGGGAGAGCACAGATGGTCTTTGGGGAACAGTGTCAGGAGCTTGATGAAGGAAGGATTGGGGGAGAAGCAGCAAAGAGGAAGGAGACAGGGAGACATGGTCTTCCTAGGTCTGCAGCCTAGGGAGACCCGTTGAATCCTGTGGGAGGGCGAGGCAGTGAAGACAGGGAAACCTTACTCCACTCTGTATCCTTGCCCCTTGCACGGAATATGCTTGGTAGATGTTCAGTGAACAAATGTGCCTTCAAAATGGGTCCGTCCGTCTCTGCCTCTCCTTGCCCAACACGCACTCTCGGCTCTGGTCTTACCATACTCACTACCATCTACCTTCTCCTTTGGCAGCCAAAAGCCTGGGGAAGTGCTGGAGAAGGCTTACGAGATGCCAAGCAAGGGCCCCCCGCTCTGGCCCCAGGTCCTGCCCCCACGACAAGGCCAGCCTCTGCTACTTCTGCAAAGCCTCCACATGGAGGCAGAGGAGGGTCTGGAGTGAGTGCCCACAAAAGGCTCACCTGTGGAAAACCCCATTTTCTTGTGGCACTTGGTAAATTCAATATTAAAATAGGTGACCAGGGCGTGGACGTAGTCATTTCGCTGTATCTGCAGGCAGAAGGCAGATGTGAATGACAGCTCTTCCGTCTTCACCGTATAAATGTCCACTTCCTGCAGCCCGGAGGAAAGAGAATGCCAACACTTAGCGCCGCCACCAGGTCTGGGTCCTGGTCAGCAGCTTCTTTCCCTCAGAAGACCACCCACAGTAGACTCTCCCGGGGTCGGGGGGGATCATTACCCTCGGGGTGGCTCCCCAGTCCACCCACCGCCCTCCCAGTGACCCCCTCCATCCTTTCTACGGTGGGGTATGCTCAGGAAATGGTGCAAACACATTTGAATGTGAGGGGAACAGAATAAGGAAGGTCAGCCTTCTGGGAATGGGAGGGGAGGAGAGGGAAGGAGAGGGGAGAGGGGGATGAATGAGACAGAGCTTTCCCGAACCTAACTGAGTGGCCTCAGAGCAGTCTAGCTCAGCATCGCTCCCTCATCTAGAGGTTCTCAGAGTGCGGCCCCAAATGAAGGGCATTAGCATCCCCTGGATACAAATTCTGAGTGGGGGTGGGGTGGGGATGGCAGCTCAGACCTCTGGGATCAACACAGAGATTGATTGGTGCTTTTCCAAGCCCTCCCAGGGATTTGGGTGAACCAGATTAGTCATTTCCCCATTTTTTGATATTCAAGTTCTGAGCAACAGGAGACACTTAGTATTATCTTGGGAGTGAAGGTAGGAGCCCAACTACAGTCACAGGCTGAACTGAGGAAAGTTCTGCGGACCATCTACACCAAGCCTGGATGAAAGAAAGAGGGGGGAGGGGGGAGGGAGGGAGGAGAGACAGAAAGAGAAAAAGAGAAGAAGGAAAGAAGGAGAGAGAAAAGGAAGGAAGGAAGGAAGAGAGGGGAGGGGAGAGGGAGAGAGGTGGAGGGAAAGGAGATGAAGGGGGAAAAAGAGAAAGGAAGAAAGAAAAAAGGGAGAGAAATAAGTAAGAATTTTTCAGTTCTGACTGGGGAATGGAAAACACAAAGGACTAATAATTTTAACAATTTCAGTTGGGAAGTAGCTGAAAATCAATGTTGCGTGGGGAGCAAGTATAATGAAAGACAGTTTGCAATGTGCTGTTCTTTTCTGTGTGAAGGATGCTGACCTGCTGTTTGCTGGCTCTGGTGAGACAGGGCAAACCTTCCAAGAGCCTTAGAGGCATCCAGACAGCTTTCCGTGAGGTCTAAGGAAGCTTCCCATAGCTGGGTTTGTGTAGCAAGGACAGAGGTCTGTAAGAACCAGACTGTAAGGAAGGAAGACTGTAAGAACCAGACAGAAACTCTTGTGCTTGGACTGGTTCCAAGGGGGTTCTCCTGAGACCCGGATGATGGAATGTGTTGGGGATAATTAGGAGAAGGGTCTGAAGGTGGGGAAACTAGAGCAGGGAAGACACAGAATGATGTAACAGAAATGGCTTTTATCTCTGCATATTTCTAGAACAAATAAAGGAAGAGCAGACGCAAAGCATTCCAAGGACTTGAAAGAGACAGAGGAAGAAGTTTGGTCAAGGAGGCAAGTCTGATCAGAGCCCTGTTCTAGTGTGGAGCCATCATGTCTTCCGGGGGAAGCTGCAGATCTGATGTGTTGGTTGGGAACAGGGTAGAAGTGCAGATGTAGGGAAATGGGGAGCCTCTTGGTGATGTCACCTCAGATGCAAGTTTACTGTGCTTCTAGAACCAAGGATGGGAAATAAGTCAGGGGAATGGGAAGCCATGGGTCAAGCATGCAGAATTTGATGGGATTAGAAAATCATCAGTGCAAGAGCCCCTTTGGTAGGCTCCCTGGGGAGTGGCCATCTGGTGCTGGCTTGAACACCTTTGTGGGATTGATGTGCTCACTACCTGTCCGGCAGCTGATTCCATCTCCTGACATCTCCAATGGACAGCTCCCTCTTCAAAATGAGTGAGGAGAGTACCCACTAGTCTCTGTAACTTCCACCCAGGGCTAATGCCTCTTCCACCTCACAGGGGCCCCCTAAACCTTTTCTTCTCCAACATAAACTGTCTGTTTTCTCATTCACTTCTCATAAGTCATGATTTCTGACTCCACCACCCTCCTTGTTTGGGACATACTTCTAGCAGCAGCTTCTGATCTCAAAAAGCACACTGCTGGCTCAGACAGCACAAAGTCAGCCAAGCCCTCCCTTCACCACATTCTCACTCATGCTCCTTTTTCCTTTTGTCCTGGACACTGAATGTAGGGTCCTCCATTCTATGACATCCTGCTACGTTTGGTTCATGGCACCTGCCAGCGTATATGACGTTCGTTAGCCCTCTGGCCACAGGCTGCCCATGGTTCCTTCAGGTCTACAACCCAGAGGCAGATGTGGTTAACCATATATGTTAATGGCATCGGCATAGCCCACAAGGCTTCTGGTGCCCACACTCACCGACTACCATCTCCTTCTTCGCCAGGGCCAGACGACCAGGCTCCAGGCTCTTTCCAAGGTCCTCATTTTCTTTTTCTCTTGGTCCCTCTGCTTTCAGCCTCACCTGATCTTTCCACGGTACATCTGGCTTGTCTCAGCAGCTTGCTCCCTGCCCCCACCCACATCAGACTGGAGTTCAGGGCAGAGACTGCCCGTGATGGGTCTGTGTATTCCCGCTGTGTAACCTAGCACTTGACAGTCCTCCATCTTCTCCCTACTGGCTTCCCTGCTCGACAGAGCTCCCTCCCCCAGCCCCAGGCCTCTTCTCCAAACCAACCCCCTAATCCCTCAGATCCATTCAGACTGCACTGCTCTCTGAATCCAAAACCTTACATGACTCCATATGGCTTACCTACAGATTGTGGACCTGTTGGCCTGAACACAGACAGTGAGCCCCAAAGGTAGGCTCTGGGACACATCTGGACATGGCTCCTTTCTCTGGGCAGCCCCCTCACTTCTTCACAACATTCAGGGCATGCGCTCACACACACACCATCCCCCTGAATCAGGAGTGCCACCTCCCTAGAGTCCTGCTCCCAGACGTGTGTATCAACCACTGTCAGCTATCGACTCCTCTGTTAGCTGACAGGGTTCACTGCGTCCTACAGACATTTGCATCTTAATAGGGGTCCCCAAAGGAGCAAAAGGTTTCGAGACAGACGTGATGAAGCTATACATTAGAATGGTGACAATGGAGGGGTGCCCAGCTGGCTCAGTCAGTAGAGCGTGCAACTCTTGGGTTGTGAGTTCGAGCCCCACACTGGGCATAGAGCTCACTAAAATGACATGACATGACATGACATAAAATGGTGACAGTGGAGGCGGTTGATTTTTGGCAATAGGGGTAGAGCCATCTGCGAAGGCGGCCCGCTGTGGCTGGGCTTCGGAGACACAGAGGCCCTCAAAGCTCACGCCCACCCTCCTGTCAGACCCAAAGCCTACAAAGCCAAACCCTTTACTGTGGCTCCCTAGGGCCCAGAGCCCTGCACTGGAAGGATTTTTGTCTTCCTGCTCCAACAGCGTCTCTGACACCGCAGAGGGCACCCCCCCCCCCCCCACCGCCGACTCGGCCTCAGGGAAGCCCCAGGAAGCGGAGGGTTCTGGAAACATCAACTGCTCAGAAAAGCCCTGGCCTCCATTATCCCCACCACTAAATAACGTTACAAATGGATGTCTCAGAGCAGAAGTCTGGTCAAAACAGAGTCTTAATTATAATAAAGTGTCACACTTTGCAACGTTAATAGCGACGAAAGTAGCAATTAAGTGTGTGAAGAAGGGCAAGTGTTTTCCCAACAGGCTTGGCAAAATGTTGCTTAGCACATCCGCAGGCAAGCTGATGGAAGGGCTCTCCTGGTTATAGAAGCATGCACAGACAGTCCTTACCCTTCCCGGGGAAGAGAGAAAGAAGGGGTGTGGGCAAAGGGGGGGAGCAGGACCTCAGCTTTGAGTTCCCATCCATCTGCGTCCCCTTCCCCAAGTTCTGTTGCATTGCCCCTGGCTGCACTCAGGTATAACCAAGGGAAAAAACCTTGGTGGGAGTGGGTAGGCCAGAGTGGCCTTGTGGTGGGGGAGAAGCAGGCCAGCCCACCACGC
This sequence comes from Mustela nigripes, assembly GCF_022355385.1. NCBI lineage: Eukaryota > Metazoa > Chordata > Mammalia > Carnivora > Mustelidae > Mustela > Mustela nigripes. The sequence continues at coordinate 103,575,721 of NC_081562.1, forward strand.
AACCTGCAGTAGACCCAGGCAAGCACAGTGGCCACGCCTACCATCAAAGGTGGAAAGCTCCCTGGGGCCCCTGCACATTGAAACAGTCATGCCTTCGGCCAAGGCCATGGTGCACAGATGCCTAACAGTTCCATAAAACTGCCCCATGTCATTTGGGCAAATTCAGTTGCACCAGTTTGGGGGTCTACTTCCCTGTTTCTTGTTTGGGGAAGGGAGAGGGAGAGGCTTTAGGGACCATAGGCTGGTAGGAGAAAAACTTAAAGGACACATTTGCTTGCCCTTGATACTGCCTGGACTTGGAACGGGCTGAGTTAAGAAGTAGTGAGAACCCTGTCAACAGAGAGCCGAAGACATAGACTTCCAGCTATACCTCTTAGGCAGAATGTCATAAGAAAGAGGCATCAACTGATGAGCTATGTGAGGCTCAGCTGGTTTTATTAGTCCTCGGAGGTCCCTTCTAAATGCCACAGGGACACTCGGGACCAAGAGTTGAGTTTCTTCTTAGGAGGACTGTGCCCACCGACAAAGGACAGCTGTGAACCTGGCAGAGCAGCAGTTTACATCAGAACTTCAGGAACCTCATCCCCAGGGGAACTGGACTCTTCCCCTTTATCCACTGCAGATGCTGCCGGGCTCCAGCCCAATACTCCCCACAAAGAAGTGACACGTCCAGGACCAGAGCCTGCAAGTCTGTTTCATTAAGATGGCGGCTGGGTGGGCCAATGAACACTTAGAGAATGAACCCAGATTTTTACATTAAAAAGTTAGCTTCAACCATATGAAAGTGATGTCTTTCCAGATTTTAAAAGACCAAGTATTAGTAGTCTATATGGTTTAACATAATATATTTGTGTCTATAGATGTAAATTCGCAGGAAAGGGCTGGAAAGAGCAAGCCAACATGTGAACAGTGTTACCTCCAGGAAAAGCGTGTGTGGGGTTGAGAGGGAGGGAAGGTCAAGGGGAGCTTTTGTTTTCACTCTATCAAATTTGATACGTTTGAATATTTATTAATAAGAATACGCGGGGGATCATTGTGCCAAGGATGATGGCCAGCTGTTCTTCATTTGCACAGAAGAACATCTTGTCAAGAAAGCTGTTAGAGCATGTGCAAACAAGACCACTCTTGGGAAGGGGGTTGAGGAGCTCTGTCTGGCCAGGTCAGATGTGCCCTTGGAGGGGGGAGTATAATGCCAATTACAGAGCTGTTGGAGGGATTGGATTGCTTCCCCAAGAGGGCCATCCACCTCTGAATGGAGGAGCTTGCCCAAACCTGAGCATACCCTCCTGCCTTTCCACTGATACCCCCTCCCCCAGGCCCCTTCCCCCTGAATCACCGAGGGATGTGACCCGACTCCCTCCCTTCAGCTGTGCCCCCGTGGAGTCCAGTGGCTCTCTCTGTGGCTCTGCCTTGTGCGAGCATCTTCTTTTGACGGGCAGTCACCTTGGGGTGCCAGGGGATCTGGCCAAGTTGGCCTTGCCTCGCCAGGCCGGGGTACTCCAGGCCCATGGCTTTCCAGGGTGGCACAGCTGGGTTGCCAGCATGCTTGGGCCCGAGCAGGAGGAGTCTACAGACCTTTATTAAACAGGCATTGGTCACCACTTGCTTTGGATCCACGATGTCCACCAGGGGCTCCTTCATGGCAACATCTCGGATACAGGTCATATCAAAGCCATAGACATTCTCCCACCCTGCGAAAACAGAGTGAGCCATGAGGGCCAGCAGCAGGACCCCCGGAAGTCTTCCCAGCCTTCCCGAGTGTAGAGCACAGTATCCCCAAGGGAGGGGAAGGGGCAGCCCATGTTCCCCTGAAATCAGAATAGAAGAATTGCTCATCGAGTGGAGAGCTTGGCAGGATGTACAGATCCCACTTGATGGTTAGGAAAACTAAAACTCAGAGAGGCTGAAAAACTTCTCTAAGGTCACACAGCTAGAATGCCACAGGATCAAGACTGGAATCCAGGTTGCCTGCCTCTTCCTCATCTATTTTCCCTCTCTCTGAGCCAGCAGCATCACCTACAAACTCTTATCTGGCACCCACATTTCTATCTTGGTGCCTTTGCTCAGCCATTCTGCACACTTAGAAGATCCATCTCTCTCCCTTCTCCTGTCTCCACCCACTGAATCTTCAACAAAGCAAAGAGACACATGGGCTCTTAAAATGATATAGACTAGTTTGAATCCCAGCACCAGCATTTACTGACTAGGCCCTTGTGCTAATTCCCTAACCTCTCTGAACCTCTGTTTTCTCAACTGGAAAATGAGGGGGGAGGTTGGGTCATGAGTCTGTCTTTCTCACATGCCATGATGTACTCACTAAGAATCCATCCCATAAGAAATATCCCCCAGGTAGTGCACAACCAACCCAGTGGTGCTCATTGGCCCCTTACGGCTGCTCATAAGATGCTTTGAGAGGGAGAAAGATGTAGGATGCAAGGGTGGTGAGTGAAGGAATGCACATCTGATGGCCTAAGACCATCCTTAATTGGTGGCAATCATTGCTGCCATTGACTGACCACCTAGCTCAAGCCAGACTCTTCATTTAATCTATCCAGCAACCTCCAGGGGATACTTCCATTGACAGTCAATGAAATAGGTTGGGGGAAGTTGGCATCTGGCCCACATACAATATCTGGGTCCAGATCCTGCATTAGGGAGATGGAGGAGCTAGGGCTCACTCCAGCTTGTCCCCTGATCCTTCAGCTGCACTGACCCAGTTGTGGCAGCAACCAGGAACGCAATTTCCTCTCCCAGTACTGCAGAGGGTGTGGCCTAAGCAGCAGCTTTAGTTACCGAGCAGCTGAATCTCATTTGTCTGTTTATGCAGATGGGTCTAGAAATGCATCGAAGGAGAGATGCTTTTCTCTAAAATCTTATAGGATTAAATTTCCTTTTAAAATGAACTATGTTTCTGTATGTTTAAGAGAGGGGGTGTGTGAGGAAGGAGGTCGGAACAGTCAGTGAAAGCTGTGCTTCTTTGACTCCTTTCTAAAGCACACAAAGACCTTCCTCAGGGAGAAGAGGCAGAGAAAATAATCATCTCCCAGAGGGTGAGCACTTGTGAAATTCTGGCTTGAGGATAAGATGCCAGTCATATCCATTAAATCACATGAGGTTGGTGCCAAATTCCCAGTTGAAACCTACGTTTGGAGAAGGAAGCTGCTCAGTTGGCAATGGGACGTGTTTCAGGGAAGACCCCCTTCTAGAGTCTAGAAGTCCCTGGATAAAATATATACACTAAATACACTGTCTTCATTTAAAATCTTTCCTTAAGACACCTGCTGCTGCCATGTTCCTGCTCCTTCTCTCTCTCAGCCCTGCCTTAAGTTGAAGCTCAGGGCACGTGTTGGGCAAATATAGAAGAGAGTCTATGTGCATGATGTTTAAAGACCTGGACTTCACACTTCAACTCTGGGCTCTGCCATTTATTTGTTATGTAATATTAGCAAAAATTTAGCTCTCAAAGAGTTGGTCTCTTCTTTAAAATAGAGATGATGATAACCACAGCTACTCTATTAGGTTGTCATGAGGGTTAAATGTGATAATATAAGTAGACTATGTAAGGAGATGCCTGGAACATAGAGCAGCTGATACACAGTGGTTGTTATCATTATGTGATGTGAGCTCTGGCTTTGTCACCATCTGAGCTGTGTTACTGTGGACAGATCAAGCCTCTTCTCCAGGCTTGCATGTAAAGTAAGGAGTTGGGTTCAGTGGTTCTGTGCTCCAGAATCATCTGGAATGCTTTTTTAAAAGTACAAATTCCTGGGCCCATACCAGACCTCCTGAATCAGAATCTCCAGATTTGGGATCCAGGAAGGTGGAATTTTACAGATCTATATAAGTAGGGGCACCTGGGTGACTTAGTCAGTCAATAGTCCGACTCTTGATTTCAACCCAGGTCATAATCTCAGGGTCATGAGATTAGCCCTATATCAGGCTCTGTGCTCAGTAGGGCGTCTACTTGAGATCCCCCCCTCCCTCCCCTTCTGGTCCTCTTCCTACCACATACACATGCTCTCTTTCTCACACTCTCTCTCTTTGTAAAAGAAAGATAGAAAGAAAGAAAATTCCCTTAAAGTCAAGAAATGATGAGCTTAATATCCCCTGCTTTTGTGAAGCCTTTCCTAACTATTCCCAACTATAGGATTACTTCTTCTATATCCTCAACACCTATAGCCAGTATCTAGCACAATATAAGCACACAGATAATGCTTTTTTAATTGAAATTCATTACCAAATATTTAATGCTCTACACTGCTTTGCAATGCCCAGTATTTTAGTTACATTTTCAGAGGTTAATTCATGTTTTTCTTCCCAGCTAGACCACCCTGCCTTTAGTTATTCAAGAAAAAGTTTGCCCAGGACATTACATTTGTTTTCTCTTTTTTCTGCTAACCATTTATTTCCCACTAGCTCCTTTAGTAGAAGTGGAGCAGGGATGGGAGACAACACTAATCCAACAGATTTTTTTTGTTGTTGCAACTCTGTCTTCCTTATTGACTGAGTGAATGTGGAGTGAGGGCCATTGGCTGCCAAGAAATATTGTTATTAATCTTCTTATTTGAATTTAAACAATAACATCAGAAGGATCTGTGATTTTGTTTATGGATTAAAAACAAACTCTCAGAAAGGACTGCAATGTAGCACAATGAATGTAACTAAAGCAACAGCCAAGCCCCAACCTATCATTATGACAGACTAAATTGACTCAAATCCCCACTCTAACAGCCTGGCAGAGAAAACACATACTCTTTTCTGGGTATAACTATTGTGCATCTGTCTCTACTGTTCTTTTACTGACATTGCCCAGCATTAAGAAAAAAATTACAAGATGGATGAAAAAGCTAAAAAAGCATGAGCCATGATCAGAAGAAAATATAATCAATAGAAGCAGACTTAGAGATAGCCCAGGTGTTGGAATTATCCAATAGAGACTTTAAAGTACCTATAATAAAGAAGTTAAAGAATCCAATGGAAAAACATGCATGAACAGATGGAGAATTTCACTGGTGAGATGGAAATTATAAAATGAGCCAATGGAAATGCTTGATGAAAATCACAGTATCAGGGGTGTCTGGGTGCCTCAGCATCTGCCTTCAGCTCAGGTTGTGATCCCAGAGTCCCAGGATCAAGCCCCGCATCGGGCTCCCAGCTCAGTGGGGAGCCTGCTTCTCCCTCTTCCTCTCCCACTCCCACTGCTTGTGTTCCCTCTCTTGCTGTGTTTCTCTCTGTCAAATGAATAAATAAAGCCTTTAAAAAAAGAAAAGAAAAGAAAATCACAATATCAGGGTGAAGAATCCTTTCAATGTGCTTATTAAAAGAATGCATATATCAGAGGAAGTAGTGAATAACTTCAAAATAGGTCAAAAAAGATTATCCAAACTTATACACAGAAAGAGAAAAAATACAGTACCCAAGATCCATGGGACAATATCAATAAGTATCTAACATATGTGTAATTGGAGTCCCTGAAGGAGAAGAGAAAGAGAATCAGGCAGGAAAAAAGTATTCGTAGAGATAATGGCTGAAAATTTTCCTGAATCAATGAAATCATCAACTTATAGATCCAAGACCCCAAGCGGGATAAATACAAAGAAAAATACAGCGTAGACATGTCAGCATCAATATGATGAATATCAAAATGAAGAGAAAAATCTCAAAAGCAGTTACAGAAAAAGAAATATGAAGTACTGGGGAACCAACTTGACGTTTCACTGGAGAGAGCTGGAGCTGCATCCTCCTCCCCCACCCTGGCCCCACAGTTTCAGTTTTTCCACTAGGGTAAAGGGCACTGCCTCTGGATGGGTTAACAGGAAATAGAGCAAGTTCTGCGAGGCACTTCTTACAGTTTCTCCTCTGGATAAAAGGGAAGGTGTTTATAATAGTTTCATACATTTTAGTCTCTCAGGCACAGGCAACTCCTTGTATAAAATAGGGGAGAGAGGCACCAGGATGGCTCAGTTGGTTAAGCATCTGCCTTTGGCTCAGATCATGATCCCAGGATCCTGGAATCGAGTCATGCATCAGGCTCCTTGTTCAGTGGACAGTCTGTTTCCTCTCTCTCTCTTTGCATCTCCCTCCCACCCCCAGCTTGTGCTCTCTCTCTCTCTCTCACTCACTCTCTCTCTATCACATAAATAAATACAATCTTTTTAAAAAAGTAAACTAAAATAGGAGAGAGCCAGAGACTAGAACTCTGGGTGTTAGGGATAAAGGTAGGAAAGAACCATATGGAGAACAACGGAGCCCCCCAAGCGGTCCTGCCTTTGCACTCCCCACCCTGGGCTGCGCCACCACTGACACCACAGGAGGCCTTCCTTTTCATCTTCTCCTGCGTGAGCCAGGAAGCTGATGTCCATACCCCTGACTTTCAGCAGGTTGGAGATTCGTGTATTAGGTCAGGTTCATGTATTGGATAGAACACCTACCACTTTTTTTTTCCAGTTTTAAGATCCTATAAATCTCCTCCATAGTAGAAATTTTAAAAAAAGATTGCTTCTCTCTCTTGTGTTTAAACACTGTGCCTTGAACATTCCTCAACTGCTTATTTTTACACCTTCATTTGTTTCTTCATTCATTCACTCAACAAAATGTGTTTTGTGAGCCTAGTACATGCCAGTCATTTGCCTCTCTTTTTCTGTGTTCTCCAGAAGTCGGTTAGCAAAATGAGGGCAACTTCTGTGTTTCACTCATTTTTGTGTTTCCATGTTGCATGTGGTTGAGAAAGAAAAGGAGAGAAGAAGAGAGAGGGGAGGGAAAAGAAGGGGGAAGGGGGAGGTCATGGAAAGGAGGAGGGGGCGGGGAGGAAGCTGTTTTATAACAATTTACTTTAGGAAAGGGTCTGGGCTTGTCTCATTCTCCTGCCCCAATTTAAGATTTTTCTTTTTTAGCCAGTTCTTGAATCAACTGAAATTTGCTTACAATTGTTCCCTTAGCAACCAGCATCCTTTATGCTTTACTTTGGTTTAAAACTCAGAGTAACCAAAATCTCTGTTTATTTGAAACAGATTTCTAAACAGGCTTGCTTCCTTTACTAAAAACAAAAACAGATCATTAAAAAATTTTTAAATGGAAAGCTTCACAGTTTTTCAAATAAATTTTAAATGTATGTTTGATTTTTATTTTTTAGGTCTGGGGTTTTGGGGGGGTGGGTATGTGGTTTTGGATAGAAGACTCCAGAGGAAACACTTCACAAGAAAAGAGGATTTAAATTTTTTAAAGCTGATTTAATTTTTTCTTTCTTTCCCAGAACCTATCAAAATTGCAGTGGGCAGCGTAAGATTAAATCACACGTTCTCCAGTCCTGGACCAGCACGTGAGGAGCATCAACCACCCTCTTGCACCTGTCAGGGTCCATGCAGCCCTCTCCAGCTCCAGCTACCTTGCTACAAGGTGTGTCTGCCACAGAGGCCTAGACATAATCCAGAGAAAGAAGAAGGGCTAGGCACATTGGCTTTTAGGAAATGAGGAAGTCCCTTAAAGAGCAGTGCCCAGGGTCAGGGCTCAATAAATATTTGTGCATAAGAATGAAGAATGAACCTGAAGGTTCTCTTCAAAACACGATTTTGTATAGTTGCACATCCAGAACTCTAAAAACAGCATTATAATGAAGCTTCAGGGCAAAATATGTCCTATTTATACATACATTTGATCAATGCTCACCATTGAGTTGTTTCTGCGATCTATCGTGAGAGCACATCTGTCCTAGATTCTGAGCCACTGGAGGCCAACAAGCTTGGCAGTCAGGCTCACTTACCAGAGCTACAAGCAGAAAGGGGCTTAGTGATGTGTTCAATGCCTCGGTCCAGTCTGATGCCATGTACCTCCAAGAGCTCTCACATCCTTTCATATACATTATCTCACTTGGTCCTCATGGCTAGTGTATAGGATTGGTGATATTACCAGTGAGGCCAAAGGAGTTAGGAAATTTCTTCCAAGTCATCCAGGTAGGATTTGAACCCAAGACTGGCAGACTTTGAAGCGTGATCATCTAACATAGGCTGCTCTCCCTCCCACTGCTCATCAAATGTCAGAAATGACAACAGACTGGCTGAAGCCAAAGGGCACAGAGCTTTGCGTAACTGTCCCACTTCTGTCTTCTCCTGAACCTGACTCTGAATTTTGTGCTCTCATGTTCTATTTCCAGAAGAGTGTGAACACACACACCAGTGTACACATTCCATGGTGCAGTCTGACTGGGGAGTCATGAATGGTGCTAACAAGAATTAGATGGCAATTCGGTGACTCAATGGAGCAACGATTTGTCGAACTATCAAGTCTCAGCCTCTCGGGGCAGAAGGCGCTGACCAGGTGTTCAGTCTGTGAGGCCCCCTGCAGTGGTCTTGCCAAGGAGGGTTTGGTCACTGCAGGGACAGGAACCCCAAGTCTGCTAACTCCATTGCACTGTGTGGAGTTCCTGCTTTGGGCTGGACTATGCCTGTGCTTGCCTGTGTGAGGGGTTCTTTGCTCCTTTGTCATGTTTTCTTCTGGCTGAGGAGACATGGCTGTTTCTAAGTGATGAAAACACGTTTGGAATAAGCTTGAGGACCTAGCCTGTGTCACTGAGAAATGCTACCCTCTAAATTTAAAAGAACAAAGCATCCTTTTCAGACCAGACAAAACATTGGAAAGGGTTTTGTTTGTTTGGCTTTTTTCCCCCTAAAAGAACAAATTCTCAGCTGATAAAGCAGTATGAATATAGGTTTGGATGTGAGTCCCTGGCAACCCATGTGCACATGTGCAGAGTCTCCATCCCTCCCCACCCCATTTCCCCAAAAGCACCACAAAGAAGAATATATTTTTTACTTAATGTAAAGAAGAGTGACTATCATTCCAATAAATTCAAGTAGCATGCAAGCAGGATTTAGAATGGCAGAGCTGCCTAGTGACCCACCATTTCTGACACCTGTGGTAGACTTTTGGGATAACCAAACCTCACAGGCTCCCAGCCCCCTGGCCTGATGATCCCTACAAAAATCAGCTTCTACTGCTTCAACTCATTTTTCATTCACATTGCATTCATTCTCTCACCTCAGGATATGTCTCTTAAATCAACTGCGATGCTTATTTTCTCTCTGTAGCCCTCCCACCCTTGGGACCAGGGGAAAACACTTGGAGAGAAGAATCCAGAATAAGTCACAGGTAAACTCCTCCATAGGCATAGCAGCTGTATTCATGAGACAGGATGCTCATCTCAGGGCCACTGTAGTACCTCCCACCCCAAATGTGAAAAAGAAAACAAAAAGCCATACAAAAACTTAAAAGGCAACTTACAGTGGATTTTGAAGTCCTTGTACTGTCTGTCTTCAATTGCTACCACGTACAAAGCTGCCCGGTCTGGAAACATAAGCCCTCCGGGTTTCTGTTGATGAATTGTGGGGAAATGGATCTCGTAATCTATTCACCTGACAAAGACATCACATTTTGAACTGCACATAGAGTCACCAGACAGGCACCCCCTTTGCCAGCATTTCTCATTCAGCAGACTGTCATCCTGGCCAGGGTTAGGGCTAGGATGGCAATGTTCAATTTTTATTTGGGAGAGGGGAGAATGTGAAGGACCTAGGTAGAGACCATAGGACAAATGAACTGGGGCAAAGGTAAGTTCAATGGGGAACAGTGAAGGGTGATAATGACCCTTTAGCTTGGATAAGCCAGAGACAGAAGCATGCTCAGCTCTCTGGCAGAGAAACAAGTCCTAAGTACCTGTTGACCAGAATAGATTTTTGTCTTGACAACAGAAAATGGGTGTTGATTATAACCAAAGAGGCCCAGGTTAGACCTACAGAAAAATGTGGCAGACATGCTGGACCTGGGTGCCATCATTCTGTCCTCTGAAGCAGATCTGATTTAAGGAAAGGGGTCTGGAGGGAGTGACCTTCCAGCCCAAGCCCTCTCTGGAGTCCTCGTGTTCTTCCTAGACTGTCGGCCAGGAGCAGAGCAGCAGGACAGCCAGCAGACCAACAAGGGCACAGCATGCAGGACACTTACCAGCCACTTGTCCCTGGCAAAGATGACCGTGTTGAGCATTGACTCATAGAACAGACAGTAGCCCATCCACTCGCTGATGATGATGTCTACCTTCTCCACAGGCAGCTCCACCTCTTCCACTTTACCCTTAAATATGGTGATGACTGGAAAATAGGAACCCCACGGCCACACTTTGCAGGGACCCTAGCCTGGAACCACGAGCGCCCCACATCAGGGCCAGACCTACAGGTCTTAGCCCCGTTTTTTTGTTTGTTTGTTTGTTTCCTAGCCTTGCTCTGATCCTGCTTTTAGAATGCAACATACCTTACCCTTAACCAAGCTACTTTTACACAGAGAACTGAAAACTACTTGCATGTTTTCTCCCTGAAATGTATGGGGCATTGACTATGTCCTGGCCCTGTGCCGAGCCTGTGATCCTTATCATGTCATCTTCCTAGTGACTCCATGAAGTAAGCACATTATTATTATTCTCCTTTAGAAGTGAGGCTTAGAGGGGTTCAACGGTGGATGCAGAAGTAGAGACCAAGTCTAATATGCTATGACTTTAACACCATGATCACAGTCTCCATCCCATTTTGGGCCACTATGATGGTTCAGATCCAAAGGGTAAGGATGTTCATGTCCAGGGCTCACCTCCCAGTACGTTTGGGAGGAAGGCAACGTGGGGTCTTGACAAGAGCATGGGCTCTGTAGTCAGGGGTTTAAGTCCTGATTTTCTCATTATTAACTATATGACTGCACAGGTTACTTGACCTAACTGAACTCTGATTCCCCAGAAAACAACCAAGGAAAGTAGTATCTACTTAGTGGGTAGTTGAACTGATATGATGAAATAGCAAATGTTAAGTGCCAGATTCAGAGCCAGGGCTCGAGGGAAGGTAGACAACACCTGACCTTTCTCCCCTTCCTGACCAGTGATGGAGAGGTGAAAGGCATAAGGCCAGGACCACTCTCCTGCTCTTACTGACCTCTGCTCATGAGTCACTTCCTAGACCTTCCGATCACTCCAGGGCAGGAGAAGCGTCTTAGCTGGGTTTCTGATCATCTGACACAGTCATACACATAATTTTGGAGTCTCTTTTTTGCATTTGTTGCTCTAAAGATCATAGCAAATACTATCTTAGATGATGTTATGAAATCGACAGGTGATGTATTGGTTGGCTGAATTCATCCGAACATTTCTGCTGAAAGGATACACATATTCATGCTCTGAATTCTCTTTCTGCACCATCTTCTGAAAAATCACACCGTGCCTGAGCTTTGCTGGGAAAATTGAACAATAGCTTGTACTCAGGAGTGAAAAAAACAAAAAACAAAAAACAAAAAACAAAAACATGTATACACAAAGAGAACACATCTGTCCTGAATCTGAGCTTCACGAAAATGAATTTGGATTAGAGGCTCCTGGATGACAAAGGGCAAACAAAACAAAACAAAAGGGTTTTGTTTCATGTCCTCACATTGGATAATGCAGGTGAGGAAGTGCCCATTAGCAGTCTCTAATGATGATTTTGCTCTCCAGTACCGGCGTTTAATCAAGTCTTAATCAGGTAAGTCCTGCTCCATAAGCAGTCAGACACTTTGCAGACGCACTTTGGTTCTGATCACTCTAGAGTGAGGCCCAGACTTGTGTGGCAACTACTTGTTGAGTGGTAAGATCAGGAAGGCCTAGCCTTCTCCAAAATTTCAGAAGGGCTGGGAGGAGTAGGTGTCAAAACTCTGCTCCTCTAGGGGTACTCCACAACCCAAGAGCCGGAAGAAAGCGGGCAGGGCCCCAGATGACTCGAGAGGATTCACAAGGGGACAAAGTAAGAGATCTTTGAAAATGCAAAGAGAATGCCTAACTTATTTCTCATCCTGAGAAAGAGCTGACAGATACACGCCTGCCCCACCTGCCTCGTTATTTGAGTGCAAAGCCTGGTTCGTCTTACTTTTGCAAATCTTTGTTGTTGAAGAATAACTGACATATCATATTATATTAATTTCATGTGCACAACACGGTAATTTGACATTGCGTATGTAAATTGCAAACTGATCACCACGAAAAACCTCGTTACCATCCGTCACCATACAAACTTGGTACAAATTATTGACTTTATTTCTCATGTGGCACATTCCATCCCCATGACTTAGTTATTTTATAATTGGAAGTTTGTACCTCTTAAATGCCTTCACCCTTTCCCCACCACCCCCTACCCCTCCTCTGGCAACCAGCAGTCTGTTCTCTGTGTCTATGAGTCTGGGTTTGGTTTGGTTTTGTAGATTCTACTTCTTAATGAAATCATGCAGTCAGTATTTATTCTTTCTCTGACTTCTTTCACTTATTGTGATGCCCTCAAGGTGGACTCCTTTTCTTTTCTCTTTGCACATCCTTTGAAGGCTCTTCCCTACTATCTGCTTCTGTGTATGGGGCTATAGGTCTTCTCCATCTCCTACGTTAGATCATGATTTCCATGTGGCTCAGGTAGGTGTGTTCTCCTGCCTGTGGGGCCCCACAGCCACCACTCTGGATACCTAGTACATGGTTCACCGGGGATCGTTCCATGGACAGGACTCCAGTAGGACTGCAAGAAGTAGAGATGGGCAAGGACTTAGAGTCTAGTGTGACAGATGGGTATGTACAGAATATTCCTGGAGTGTCCCCAGCGTAAGTGCATGTTGTCCCTGTCCTCTGCAGTAGGGCTCTCTCCACTCACTGCTCTATCTGGATCACTCTGGATATGGTAGATGGCAGGCAGGTAGATAGATAAATGAGGGAGAGAAAGAGGGAGAGACACGGTGGGTCTTAGAAAGGCAGAAGGAATCAATTAACCCTATTTTTAAAAATTAGTCTGTGCTTCACTTCGTTTAATGTCACCCTTCTGCATCCAAACATTTCTGAGAGCAGGTGTAGCCCCGGCTTGGCTTGGCGAGTAGATGGGCCCTTTGTGAAAGGAAAAAGGCAGGTCTCCCCTCAGTCCCTTCATTCCCTTGCTTGGGTGTTTCTCTACAATGCTCTGTTTTCACAACCTTCTGCCAGTGTCTGAGAGCCAGACAACTTCTGTTCTTATTCCAGGTGACAATAAACCTTCATCAAGCATTTCCTCCCCTTTGGGACCTCCATTTCCTTATTGTGGGGGAAAAAAGGAAGGGAATTGAACCCAAACATCCCTAAGAGGTTGGATTGTGCCAAAATGCTTTGCTTCTTCAGACACATATTAAGCATGCAAAAGGCATTCTGCAAAGTGTACTGGGAGAAGTAGCTGACACGGATAAAGAAACAAGGCCTGCAATGTCCAGTTTGACTCCAATTTGCATCAGTTCCTTGAGGCTAATTTTTTGTTTTTTTTAAGAGGCTATGTTGTTTTTATGGACCCAAATATAATTGAATCATCAGGGATGGTCTTTCTGTTTTCTGCAGTCACACCGGCAACCATTTAAACTCCCAGATTCAATGTCCCAGTCTGCAAAATGCTACCTCCTGTGGTGGGCTGTATGGCAACTAAATGGGGGGCTACTGGTCAGTGCAATGCAGTGGGTTGGCTCCAAGAACTTTGTGGGCAACTGAACCTTCTCCACGTCAATATTTTCAAGGGGAATCTTAGCCATTGATACTCGGGTTCTGAGCAGCTAAGGGCTGCAGAGCCCCACTCTCAATCTGGACCCCACATCACCAACCCGGTGTTAGTTCAAAGTTGCCCTGAGGTCCCTCTTTGAAGCTAGGTTCTTATTCCATAGAGATGATGGGAAGTTTGTTCCAACAACAGGACCATGGCTCATAAATTTTGGAGTGATTAATCATAACCAAGTGTACAACAGGGAGCAATGCACTCTAAACTCTAAATTGAGAGATTCTTCTGTAATGGCAAGTTCACCAATTAGACATCCAGATTTTTTTTTTTTTTTTGGATTTGTTTTCTTTTTATCTTGAGTGTTTACTACAGAGAGCCAGCCAAACTAACTCATGGTTATTTGTTTGACTTTAAAAAAAAAAATGCAAAACAAAACAATCAGGCCAGTCTGATGTCATCTGGGCTTCCAGCATGTCCATCAGAGTCAACTGACCCCACAGGTCCGAAGAGAGTGGTCTCCCCCATTTAGACTTTGTCCCCCAGAGCAGATCCTGTAGCACAGAGGAGTGGGCATGAGAGTATGAGCGTGAGGCGGGGCACATCTTGAGGCTGCGGGGTCTCTCTGATGCCATCCCCACCACAGCACAGGCACTAGCCGCCCCCCAGCTGCCTTGCCATGTTGCTCACATGCCTATTTTGGGGACACCCACGCCAGTTGCCACACACCTTCCAAGGGCCTGACTCGCCTCCAGGCTATGATTTCCTCCTCTTAAGTTGTCGATTCTAGCCTCCTATTTCCAGGACCTAGCAGAGCACTTGCCTCCTCACAAACATTCAGAAATCATGGCTGAATGAATGAATGGATGAATAAGCATTTTGAAAAAAAGGGTATTTGGGTTCAAAGACAAAAGATCCTCAAACCAGTCCTAATTAGTATAGTAAAAAAAATTACTAGCATTTGAATAGCAGCTTTGCAGAGTGATTTCACTTACATTATCTCCATAACCCTCACAGGAACCCGTGTGTTGGTTTTATTACTCCATCTGCCTAATGAGAAAGCTGGAGTTTAGAGAAAGCAAAAAGTAGAGCCAAAAAGCAAGGTCTATTGCATAACCTGGTACAAGTCTCCAGCCTCCCTGGGGCTCCCCTCCGTCATCTGCCAGTGGATATAATATCTGACTTATCTACCTCGTGGGATTGTTGTGGACACCAAGCAACTGCTTGGGAATGATGGGGGGAAAGAAATCACAGAAGGTCAAGGACTGGCTCGTCCTTCTCCTGCCGGCTGTCAGACTGGTTAGTAGAGTGAGGAGTGATAGGGCCCTCATGAGCCCATCAGGCCGGTGGAGGAGGAGCCCATTCATCTCCCTGGTACCAGCTCTTCCTTGGCATCCCAGGGTCCAAGTACATGGATAAACCTCTCTTAAAGGTCAGACCCAGCCCATTCTTGAGCCAGTTGTGGTGAGACAAAGATGACAACAATAATGTTATCCCCAATATCTGGTGCGACGTGGAATAAACCCTACAGCCAACAGACCCCATAACTGGACTGGCAGAGATTAGCCACAGGTGCTTTTAGCCTCAATATAGTAGAAACTTCAATATGGTACCCTCTTTCGTCCCCAGCTCCCCTTTCACCTGGGAACATAGGGCTTGAGCTACTGCCTTCTCCCTGGTACATCATCTGACTGGCTTCACATCCTAGCCTGCTCTGGCTCCCTTGAGAACTGAGGACCTTGTCTGCTTAGCTAGAGCTCTGAAGTCCTGCTGGCTTTGGCCAGAGACCTTCCCTGCCCAGAGACCCTGCACAGCTGGACTAACAATCAGGCAACCAAAACCACATCAGGATGCACCCTTACCCATGCTATCACCCACCAATTAGGACCCTTGGAACCTCACACATTGGCCACAGGCAGAAGACTGTATGGCTTGTCCATGTGGGGCAGGGATGAGGAAGGCAGTGCTACAGAAGAGGGTGGTTGAATCAATGCCAATGTAGAAGGCAGCAAAAACTCCCCTAGACTCCAGAACTCAGAAAATCATCCCAGGTGTCACTGTCTCTCACCATCCAGAGTTCACACGGGACAGGCACAAAGTGTGTCCCATCTCAGGGAGCTGGCATGGGCCATCCCTCTGCTTGTCATATTTCTGTCCACTCAGCAGCTGGCCTCAAGGTCCACTGGGTCTGTGCCTCAGTGCCCTCCCTCTGGAAGCTTCCTCACTTCTGGTCCTGTGGTCAGGGTCTAACAGCCGGCTCCAGGAGCGAGGAAAATGTGTTTGCTGATGTCTGCAGTATAAGTAACTTCACTGTGGCTGATTCCTGCCCCCCACCCCCCACCCCAGACGTCACCTGTGAATGGTGGGAAGAAAAGAGCAAGGCACTGTGAGCCATGTAAACCGGCCCCGGTATGCCATTATGACCCCTGCTTCGGAAGCAGGCAACCTGTTCTTCTAACGAACCCATCATGTTTTGTTCTAAGACCCATCGCGATCTGTAATTCTACTGTGATGTCTGTTCGCTGGTGTCCATATGGGTCCTCTCCGTGAGACGGTGAGCTGCACCAGAGCAGAGAGCCTGTCTGTCAGCTCTGCGACGGACCCCCAGAACCTGGCACAGAGTGTGGAGTGGGGCACAGCAATGCCTGAAGGACTGAGTGGGTGAAAACCAGCCCCCAGCTTAGGCTGCTTCATGAGCAGTTTAGAACGGAAGTAGCAATTGCCAGGAGTCACTAATACAGGTTCATTAAAAACAATTATATCTGATTATTCTCCTTTCTTCTTTGGACAGGGTTATTAGTCAAGTTAATAAATGAAATAAGAGTAACGCTAGCTAATATTTATTGGCTGCTTACTGCCCACGGGATACCGTCGTGTTTCACACAGCAGTGTGATAGTCGATACTGAACAACGGAGGCTCCCGGGGAAGGAGCCCTGATTTGTAGCATTTGCTGCTCTCTCGGGTGTCAATATTCCCATGGTGGCCAATTTCAAGCCAGCGGAGTAACTCCATCCACATCACAAATAGACTGAAAGTTTCACAGTTCACCCCCAGGAGCCTGTAAGAGCCTGTTTCGGCACACCACGGTTTTGCACAGTAACGTGGAATTGTCACGACGCCCCTAGGAGGTATGCTCCGCTATGGTTCCCATTTCACAGATAGGAAAACTGAGGCACAAAAAATAAGGGATCCAAGATCACGGGCTGAGTGTGAACCAGGAAGCCTGGGTCCAGAGTCAATGCTCTTCACTGGCCCCCTCCCCATGCCTGCCGTGCCCCGTGTGGGCACTTCCTTGCGTCCGTGGCGTCCTCATGAATATGCCATGTTACTGTATGGTTCACCACTGATCCACCGCCACAGGCACTGATCAAGACCTGAAGGAAGACCAGCCTGCAGTTGCTTCTGTGCTTACCCCCAGGGCACCCACCCGATGTGCAGGAACAGCAAGCACAGAATGGTGACCCTGGAGAGCCAGGCCGTTGGGAGTCCCTAGCAGTTGTAAGGAAGGTCCAAATCTACCAGCATGAAGTCTGTGATGAATAAAAAGGGCGACTCTCCATTTGAATTCAAGACAAAAGTTAGAAGCCCTGGCCGTGTGGCCCCAGAGGAGAACAAGGGAGCACGGGCAAGATTGCGGGGGTGGGGGGGGGAGGATGCCCCCGAGAAGCAAATGCTTCTCCCAACCATGGCTCGCAGGTGGCTGGTGGCAAGTTCCCTGTCAGGGGCATCTCAAGGACTGTGTGACCCCAGTCACTGTGTGACCTCCCAGCCCCCAGGGCATGGGAGGAAACCTGCCACAACAGAGAAGGCAAGCAGCATCTAGGCAAGTCTTAGAGTGTTGGGCCAAGAAAGAGCAAAGTACCTGAAAGGACCCACACGTCATGCTTTTGGGGTGCCGACTCTGCAGGAAGCCCAGCACTGGGCACTCCATGAACATTATCTCGCATTCCCCAGGAACCCAGGCTGCGTGGAGACAGAGCTCCTCTCTGGGTGGCCAGTGAGGGGAAGGGACAAACAACCCTTCCTGGGATGTGACAGAGCTGGTGTCCATTGCCATTCTGCTGGGTTACATCATGCTCAGGCCTCTCTGTCCATGATACTCCTGCTTTAGGACATGCACAGGTAGGAAAAGAGAGAGAAGAGAAGGGATACTCTTTCTCCCTTTAGTTTTCTGAGAAATAAATTTCTGAGAACCATAAAATTTCATCAATCCCTGAGCACCTATGTCAACTTCCACAAACAGATCTACCTTTTGAGGCATCTCGGCAGCCCATCAGCCTCGGTGGCAGGGAAATGGGGGAAATAATGCTTCTTAAGTTAGAGAGGAGCCTCCGAGCATGTGAGTGGGCCATGAGTGTGGCAGAAGGCACGTGAAGCTGCGTGACCACGGCAGGTGGCTTCGTGGAGGTGCGTGTCTCCACATGAATAAACCCCACCCCAGGAGCTGCGTGGAGGTGGAGGCGGAGAGGGCCTGACTGATTCTGGGTAGCAGGTATTTTATGTCCTGTGTTGTTATTTATGTCTTTACACCTACACTCCTGAGCCCCACACAATTGGCTGTTGCAACATTTCAAAAGCATTTCCATGGAAGCATTCATAGAGTCAAGCTGTCCTCTTTCCAGTACACACGCCAAGGCTGAGCGAACAGGTGCCACACACGGGGCCCTGGGCGGCCTCCCCAGCTCAAGCTGCCTGTTGCTCTGTACCCAGGAAGGAAGATGTGGGAAAAACGCTGCCTTGTAAAGGCCCCTGGCCCTGGAGTTCCCTCTTCCTCAGTACACTGGCTGGGAAGGGTAGGAATAGGTACAAGGCATGGGGGCAGGCTGTTTGCTGGGGGACAATGGCTTGTCCTCTTGGGCCTTTGCTCAGTAGCACGGGATCAAGGGTGAGCCACCAAAATATAGAGCATGGAATGATTCCCTCCTAAAGCCATAAGGTGAGACTAAGCAAAAAGAGGGATGTGTGGCTGCCATGATGGTTCCTTGGGGTGGGGGGCGTGAGGGTGGCCCTGCACAGCACGTCAGAGCCCCAGGGAGGTAAGCAGGGCATCCCTATGAAGGAGTGGCCTGGGGGCGAGGGGGAAGTCCAGGGAGGTAAGGGGGTCTCTACACAAGAAGGGGCTTGGCTCAGGGGACTGGAGTCGAGCAGGGAGAGGAGAGGGCCCATGCAGACGACAGAGCCCAGCACCAGGGGACAGACATATCTGCACAGAGCAGGAGGGGGTGACAGTGGGAGATGGTGCTCATACAGGGGGATTGGTTCAATAAGGAAACATAGTAGGATAGCGGGAGCCAGGTTTTTCACTGTCAGAGAACAGAACGTCCAACACAGGGAGGGAGGATGTTAGAGCACCTTGTGGTATGGGTTAGAGCCGGGGTATCGTGTGAACTCACACTTGACAGTATGTATAAATAGATTCAGAAACACACGTTATGCAAATGCCCATGTACACACACACACTACACACTCTACTTCTTTCCACTGAAGCAGCCTGGGGATATCAACACCCTAAAATCAATGAGCACACTTAGCCCCAGGTCCTAGTTTCTAAATGCCATTGTCCACTAAAGGGACTTCAAGGCTCCTTGGGAAAAATACAGATTCTAAAACAAAACCATTTAAAGTACAAGATGAGCCTGGAACATCTGTGCCAGAAAATAAGAAGGCTCACACCAAAAATGAAGAAGGAATGTCAAAAGGATGCAGAAGCCAGCTTGAAGGGGGTCCGGTGACCAAATTAGGAACAATTTGGGTTTCAAAATGAATATTGATAAAAATAGACATAACCTATTGAATAAAATAAGAAATTAATGATAAGGAATGAAATATTTACATGGTTTCCAGCTGCCTCCCCCAGAAAAGCCTAGTCATTATAAAAGGAGAAGGAGCAACTTGACTGTGGAGAAGCCTGGCAGACATCCCCTGAAGCAGGGATCAAAGTGAATGCTGTCAGTGACAGGACAAATCCAGACTGCATGTCTCCGAGAGTGTGTAGGGAGAAGGACACAGCATCTCAGCTGCACCCATTAGTGCAGAAGCATCCCATGTCCCCAGACAGAGGGACATCCTGCAGAACTCTGGTCTGCAATCCTCAAGCATCAAGGTGACAACAGTCGAGCAAGGTCTGGCTGCTCCAGCCTGAAGGCAATCAGAGATGTGACAACTAAATGCAGCCCATGGTTTGAAACAGAATATTTTTGCTGCAAAGGATGTTATTTCGACCAGTGGCCAACAGGAATAGGATCTGAGCACTCGATAAGGATCATGGAAGAACGCTAGTCCCCTGGTTTTGATGGTTGTATTGTGGCTATGCAAAAAATTGTCCCTGTCTGTAGGACACACACATTCATGTCTTCAGGGCTGATGGAGCATCATGTCAACAACTTGCTCTCAAAGCATTCAGGAGGAAAGAGGAACTTGCACCTTTTCTAGAAAGTGGAGTGTTCTGGGGGTTGAAAGAAGGAAGGGAAAAAGGAAAGGAAAGGGAATAAAACAACTTACAGGAAGCTGAAGCAGAGGACGGGGAAGAAGGGGGGACCCTCAAGGGGCAACCGGAGGGCATGATGAGGAGCTGTGGGCTTTCTCTTTCCCGGCAAGCCTTCAGAGCCCAGCCGCCCTTCTCCTGTAGTCAGGCACTCCTCAGCCAATGTTCTCCCCTCTCCCACTCAGGCCCACCCCACACACTGCTACCAATGGCTGCCAGCAGCCACCCTCTGCAAGCCAGGGAGGCTACGGTTCTAGGTCCTGAGAGCTGGCAGCAAGAGACAGATGACAAGTAAGGGAGGCTGGGTAGAGCCTCCCTCTGAGGGCAGGCATCCCTGTGCAAGTGAACCTGTACAGAGGCAGGGAATGGTCTAAACATTCTTCGAAGGCCCCTTAGGGCCCAGGGATGGGACTGAGAGGACATCTGATCAGACATCTTTTTGCACTCACCCTCCTCTCCTAAGAGCTTTTGATTTTCATTTTCAGGGTTGGCAGCCACTGCTGGGGTTTCCACCTCAATGTAAACACCCTTCAGGAGAGAGGACAAGAGCGCAAGCCGAGACTGAAGGTTCTACCCTAGCTCTCCTAACCTCAACGTTCACACTTGTAAAATGGGGAAAACCTCCGGTGCTGTAGCACAGAGCAGGAGAAAGGGATATCAGATGAAAACATGTGGATGGCAGGCTGGTTCATCCTTGCAGAGAAAGAACTGGCCAGTTTTCTTTTTCCATTTTTAGTAAGCAAGTAGAGCGCTCACCTCTGTTTTCCTTCTGCCCACATCAGATACTTTTCTGGGAATGTACAAAACAGCTCGCTTCCCTTAGTGAACCAAGAGAGGCTGGACACCAAAGCCAGAGGTTGGAGGTGTCTGAGCAACGCTTTCCTTACTCAGGCTGGAAAGAATCCTCTGGACCCCTCTTATGGCCCACCCAGTATCCCTAACCTTTGGTGCGGTCATTCACTCACCATTGCTGCTTTCCCTTCTTCATTTCCTGCCTTACCCAGCTTAGACTCCATGACTCATTATTGCAAACAACTTCCGTGCTCTCCCATCAAAGGTCCCGTCCAGGCAGCTCTCCTCACACCCAAGCTGGTGACCATGGTAAGCGGAAATTCCCACATGGACCGAACTTACTGCCTAACTGTGTTGACTCATCTCCAGTGGGCACTGACCCCTCCCCAGCAGTTCCCACACGTCCTACTACTCTATTTGCCTTTCTGCCTCCTAAAAGACCATTCCATTCCTTCTCATGTCTCTTCTCATCCCCCTCTTCTCTGCCAATGATTGTCTTACTCTTCAAAAAGGAAATGGAGGCAATAAACCAGGGGCTTTCTGCTGCCAGCCTACCTCTATCTGGACCCACACCCCCACTTTCCCTCTAGTACCCTACTCCAAGGAAAAAGCCAACCCCTGAATCTATGCTCTGGACTCAAGGGCCTCGATCCTGTACCTTTCTCCTGTATCCCCCTTGTATTCCCCTGGACAATTGAATCCAGCACACATGTTCCCATCTCTATCCTTAAAAAACAATTCACTGCCTTGGCCCCACATCCCCCTGTAGTTATAGTTCCACTTTTTTGTTCCCCAGCACAGCAAGAAGACTTACTTACAGCCCTCCCTTCACAGTCTGTCCTTAACCTACTCTAGCTGGACTTCAGTCTCCCCCACTCCCACATTGAGTCCTCTCTTGTTTAGAACACCAGTATCTTCCATGTGGCCAAACTCAATGGTCACTTCTCTGTTCTTACCTTACTTGATCTCTTAGCATTCCCTACACTTGTCCCTTCCTCCTTCCCTTGGCTTCATGGTACATTTCACTCCTGAAGGTCCACCAGCCTCACTGGGGTATCTTCTCTGCCTCTTGTTTGTCTCTTCTCCTCTGCTTGGCCTCCAGATATTAAAATGCCCCCGTGCCCTATTTTGGCCCATTTCTTTCTTCCAGCTCTACTTTGTCCCTAAGTGACATCGTGCTGTACCTTCAAATAAAATCCATATACTGAAGACTCCCAACTGTATATGCCATGTTCTGGCTCTCCCTGGAACTCATATATCCTGTCTTACTCAACATGTCTGCTGGATGTCCATCTCAAACCTAACACGTTTGAAGAGAACTTCTGATTCCTCTCTCCCTCCTATCATCCCCAGGAATGTTCTACTTTCAGTCTTCTTCCATCCCCCCCATCACTCAAGGCAACAAAATAGCCCTTGCTCCTGTCTTCTTTATCATTCCCATATGTATCCCATCAGCTGGCCCCTTGCTTCTAGCCTGAAATGGTCACCTTTCTTCACCTTCCTGTCACCACCCTTGCCACCAGCCATGCCACAGTACATCCCCTGGGCACTGAAATAGCCTCCGAATGTGTCTGTGCTTACAACCCATTCTAATCCATACTCCAGAGGAACCACTTCTTCCTTGCATAAAATTCTCCAAAATGCCTCCAACATCCTTAGGAAAAAAAAAAAAACCAACTTGGTTTTCCTAGTTTAAAAATCCTACATTACCTGGCACAGCTCAGCACAGGACTTGGGGCCTAAATCTCATCAGGCTGACTGATAAAAGATGCAAGGAGTTCTTTGGACCGAGGACACTTGTGGGTGTGAGTGTATCCAAGATAGGTTCCAGGAGGAAGGGCCTGGGAAATGTTGCAATGCATGGGGAAGGAGTGAGGGGAGGAAGGGAAGAGAGGGCACCTCTCTTTATACTCAGACTCCAGCTTAGAGAAGGTCCCACTCCCAAGAGCAGCCTAATTGCCAAGACAGCGTCATCAGCAACAGGGCCTGTGGGCAGTAGAGGACCACATTTCTCCAAAGGCAGAGCCTGGGGTCTACTAGGATGCCCTTGGTTGGCTGATGGGGAGAAGTTGGGCTGGGGGTTGTGGAGAGGGAAGAAGAGGAGGAATAGCTGCCATTTTGCAAAACTCAACAGAATGCCTACAGCTGGGGCCAAGCAGGGGAATGGAGGCTAAGCCATGGAAGCTGAGCTGGGATAACGTGTCCTTGGCTGACACGGTGGGATGGGGAACCTCAGAACCCTGTGGGCACAGTCCTGCAAATAGGGCCTCAGCTGGGCTCCACCATCCCAAGGCTAAGTGCTCTGCACTTTCCCCTCTTACGTCCATCTATACCACCCAAATAAGAAAATGCAAGCCCCCTCACCCCCTCCATCCATGGGAAAACACGTGGAGGTATGTCTTACTGTTGTCCAAGTGGTTGGCCTTAATGATCTTCTCTGAGTAGTCAGAAATACTGGAACATTCGATCTAGAAAGGGCAAAGAACAAAGGAGTGAGGCAATAAAGGATGACAGCATGTCCAGTACCAATTTAACCAACGGAGGAGCTGAGCCTAGAGGGGTACAGTGACCTGCCCACAGCCATACAGTTATTTTGCGGCAGATTGAAAACTATAGGGCAGCCCTCCTGATTTGCAGGCCAGTGGCTGCAAATCCACAGTGGAGCTGCTGCTCCACAGTGGACCACCTGGTGTCCAAGTTAGGAGATTCAGAAGGAGCTGGTAGGCTTCCTCCTGGCCAGAGAATTGGATGAGGTTGCATAGCTCCTGTGCTCCTGGGGAAGGACATGGAAGGCAAGCCACAGCCAGAGCTGCTATGAGTCTCCTGGGACATGACTGTCCCTACTCTCCACCCCTTAATCCCTTTGTTCAACGGGGTGCATCCCAGGAGAAAGAAATGTCACAACAGGGCTTCTGGGCCAGTCTTGAGATCCATCCCACTACACAGGTCACACACAAGGGAAGTCTCACCCCTTCTGTGGTGTCCGCCTTTGAGATAATTAATTCCTTTTAATCCACAAAACTTTCCGAGCTCCCAAATTCTCCTAAGCAAAGGGCCAGGATATGTGAGAAATCAGCTGACCATCAGCTGAGAGCCGGACCTTGTGGGAACGGCGGGAGATCCAGCCCCAGAATGGGCCACCTGTCAGGGGAGGGCCAGAGAGTGCTGGAGCCAGAGGGGCCGCTGCTAAGAGCTGCCCTCACCTCCTTAGCTGGCCCCTCCCCACAGAGGCTGCCACTCACCTCCACACTCCGGACTCCCCTCAGACTGCTCCCGGGGCCTCCCAGAGAGTATTTGCATAGGAACACCCGAGGGGGCTGCCCACAGCCTCCATCAAGCCTTGAGGATGGGTAAGGGCGCCTGCAGGCTCCATCAGAGAGGACAGACCTCTGTCAGGCTCAGGGCCCCAGAGGTTGGGCCCTTTCCTGGACTGCCAGTCCTGTGGCCTCGATCCCACTTTCCCTGGGACTGTGTTCCTCCAATTCCTCCCCCTGCTCGCAACGTGGACCTCCATCTGCAAGAGGCTGAGGGGTTTCATGGTGAAGAATGCGTGACCCAGGGCTGAGCAGCCTGGATTCACACCCGGCCTCAGCCACTGTCCAGCTGTGCCTCAGTTTCCTCATAAGTGAGGAAACAGTCCCTGTTTTCTTCGTCATTGTGAGGTAATCCAAAGCATGTGAACCCCTCAGAGCATTGATGGGCCCCAAGCCCCAGCACCGGGGTGGCCTTAGAGCCCTCTTTCCTCTTTTCCTGTCTTTGCCCCTATGCCCGTTTTCCTTTTCCCCTTCTCTGTCTCTCTCCTTCTAGCTTTCTCCATCTCTCACCCTCCCCTTCTCTCTCCCCCTCTCTCTCTCCCTCACCCCTCTCCTTTTCTTCCTCTCTCACTCTCTCTACCTCTCGCCATCTCTTGTGCGCTCTCTCTCTCTCTCTCTGTCAAAAAGAACAGTGGGTAGAAGGGAGAGCTTGGAACAGGAGAAACCATGAAATGAGCCATCAGGAAAGAGGCCCAGCTAGATGTGGGAGCTGTTTATAAAAGAGCTGTGACATCAAAAGACCAGGAGGCAAACAGATTAGGAGGGTTGGGATAGTCACCACAGCGGGGAGGGGTCGCATGGGCACCTCCTGACAGCTCCTTAGCTGGAGCGCTGGCCACTTAGAAGCCAGTGAGGGGCAGCAAGGCCATTTCACTCCTCAGACCTCGGTTACCCATGCCCCAGCCAGACAGGGGCTGAGATGAGGCCTCCCTGTCATCAAGCACTGCCCAACTATGTAGTGGGAGCCAGAGGAAGGTTGGGAGCCTTCCCAGAGCACTGGCCTCCATTTCTATCTGGATGGGCTGCAGCAGCCAGAGTAGCAAATTTAAACTTACCGACGTGCCCTTTAACAAGCTAAGGAAGGAGATTGTCTTGTTATTATCCCCTAGGGCCTCATCCCAACTATATTAGTATTAGACACTGAGCATTGGTCATATGCCAGGCCCTGTTCTAAGCACTTTACATATGTATTAAATTTATTTATTCTTCACAATCACTCCATGGGCAAGGTATTGTTACTAGAGCCATTTTATAGATGGGGAAACCGAGGTACAGAAGTGAACTGTCCACAGTCACGCAGAGCAGAGATTCAAGCCAGAGCTCCCACATATGACCACACTGCACTGCATCTCAAGATGATGGTAGGACTAAGCACTCTAAGGTAATGATGACACTGGCATGATTTCCAGAAAGTCAAAAATCCTTGGCAAATATCAACATTTGTCAGGGCAAAGAGCCAGAAGCAAGGCCTGAGTGACAGGGAGCCATGAGAACTTGCCCTCACTTCTGAGAGTCACACTTGACTTTCTCTACTTCTCCTTGGAGGTGTGGCCCCAGCAAGGGATGAATCCGGATTTGTACTTGTAGGAGGAGCAGGAGAAGGTGGGAGGCAGGGACTGGCTCTACAGAAGCCAACAGGAGGGAAGGAGGGACGTGCTTACCCCAAACACTTTCTTGGCTCCTGCTTTAGCAGCAAACATGGAAAGGATCCCGGTACCACTCCCAACGTCCAGCACTACTTTGTCCTTGAACACATGCTTATTGTGATACATGGAGTTCCGGTAGGTGAGTGTCCGCACCTCATCCTTCAGCATTTCCTGTAGAAGGAAAGGAAAGGCAATGTCAGTTTATTCAAGCCACCCAGAAACACACCAAGGTCACGACTGGTGCCAGGACTGTTCTGCCAAATTTTTCAAGAATCTCAGTGATGGGGATGCCTGGCTGGCTCAGTCAGTGGAGCCTGCGACTCTTGATCTTAGGGTCATGCGTTTGAGCCCCATGTTGGGTGTAGGGATTACTTAAAAATAAAATCTTAAAAAAATATAATCTCGGGCACCTGGGTGGCTCAGTGGGTTAAAGCCTCTGTCTTCAGCTCAGGTCATGATCCCAGGGTCCTTGGATTGAGCCCCACATCTGGCTCTCTGCTCAGTAGGGAGCCTGCTTCCTCCTCTCTCTCTCTCTCTGCCTGCCTCTCTGCCTACTTGTGATTTCACTCTGTCAAATAAATAAATAAATTTTTTAAAAAAAATGTACAAAAATCTCAATGATGTCATTAGCCCAAGCTGCGGGAGAGTACTATAGAGCAGCTGGACTAGGGGTTACCTGACACTTTCAAGCAACTCCAGCCTTAAAACTCTACCCAAGAAAGATAATTATGTACTATAAGAAAAGACACTCATGTCCAGCCCTGGACCAAAAGCCCCACCCACCAAAGAACAAAAGGAAAGATCAGTGCAATGCAAATTGAGGGATTTGAGTTAAACCTGAAGCAGAATCTTCTGCCACGGTGAGAGAATTGTCATCCAACACGTTATTAGAGGAGTCTTTGTGGTTTGTGTGTGTGCATACCTTTTTCATTTGCTTTTTTTTAAAGAATGGAAAACATATTTCTTTGTCCACCATTAGTTAAGAGTTTTGTGGCCAAAAAGAGAGAGAGAGAGCACGCAAGCAAGGTAGAGGAGTGGGGGCAGAGGAAGATGGAGAGCAAGAATCTTAAGCAGGCTCCATACCTGACATGGAGCTCAGTCTCACAACCCTGAGATCATTACCTGAGCCAAAATCAAGAGTTGGATGCTTAACTGACTGAGCCACCCAGGTGCCCCAAATGCTTTTGACTAATTCATCATCAATAGTATTGGGATTTATAGTACAATTTTAGTATAATGTTTAGTACAACTTGCATACAATAAAAAGCACAAATTTTAAATGCATGGTTAGGTGTAAGAGTTTTTTTCTTAAATTTAAATTCAATTAGCCAACATATAGTACATCATTAATTTCAGATGTAGAGTTCAATAATCTATTAGTTGCCTCTAATACCCAGTGCTCATCATATCACTTGTCCTCCTAGGTGTAAGAGTTTTGACAAATGTATCCCTGTGTAACCACCACTATAATCAAGCCATAGAACATCTCTAACTTCCTAGAAAGTCCTTAATGCCCCTTGGCATTCAATCCCCCCCCACCACCCAGATGATCAATCATCTAACTTGTATCACTATAGCTTCCTTCTGCCTTCATATAAATTGAATCATATGGTAGGTATACTTTGGTGTCTGGCTTCCTTTGCTCAACATAAGGTTTTGGAAATTCATCCACTTTATTGCACATATCCAAGGTTTGTTCCTTTTTTCTTGTTCTTGTTGTGACTGACTAGTATTCCACTGTATGGAAGTTTATCCACTCACTTGTTGATGGGTATTTGGGTTGGTACAAATAAGGCAGGTACTAACACTCTTGAATAAGTATATTTGAGGATATGTCCTCATTTT
This sequence comes from Mustela nigripes, assembly GCF_022355385.1. NCBI lineage: Eukaryota > Metazoa > Chordata > Mammalia > Carnivora > Mustelidae > Mustela > Mustela nigripes. Next base: position 103,603,344 of record NC_081562.1, read on the forward strand.
CCTTAGGTAAATACCTAGAAATGGGTTTCCTGGTAGTTGTTGAATTTCATAAGAAATCACCAGTTTTCCAAAATAGTTGCTCTAGTTCATGATCTCACCAGCATTGCATTAGCTCTCAAGCTGCTTCACATGCCAGCAACTTAGTATTATCACTTATAAAAAATTGTATTCATTCTTGGGGCACCTGGGTGGCTCAGTTGGTTAAGCAACTGCCTTCGGCTCAGGTGATGATCCTAGAGTCCCAGGATCTAGTCCCACATCTGGCTCCCTGCTTGGCCAGGGGGTCTGTTTCTCCCTTTGACCTCTCCCCTCTCATGCTCTCTCCTCTCATTCTATCTCTCAAGTAAATAAAATATTTAAAAAAATTTGTATTCATTCTTGTACATTTGTACATTTGAGCTGGTATCTCATGGCAGTTTTAATTGCATTTTGCTTATATCTATTGATATAGATAACTTTTTCGTGTTATATGAATATTTATATTGTTATATGAATGTTATATGAATATTTATGTTATATGTTATAGTTATATGAATAGCTTATTGGCTATTCATATAAATCTTCTATGATATGTCTGTTGGAGTCTTTTGCTCACCTTTTCTTGACCTATTTATCTTTCCCTTACTGAAATGTAGGAAACATTTCAGAAACAAATATATATATATTATATATATATTCCAGAAACAAATCCTTTGTCAGATATATGTATTATGAATATCTTCTTCCAATCTGAGATTTGCCTTTTCATTTTCTTGATTTTGTCTTTTGAAAAGCAGTTTTTAGTTTTGATAAAGGCCAAATCTTAGGTGGTTTTTTTTTAATGATTAGAATTTTTTGTGTTCTGTCCAATCTTTGTCTACCCCAAGTTCACAAAGATAGTCATCTATGTTTTCTTCCAGAAGTTTTATAGTTATGGCTTTTACTTTAGGTCTATTATTCATGTCAAATTAATTTTTTCCTATGGTATAAATAAGGCACGTGAGTTCATTTTTTACACAAAACAGATGATATAAGCACCGTTTGTAGAATAAATTATCATTTTCTACATTGAATTACCTTGCCATCCTTGTCAAAGATCAATTAACTATATATTTGTAGCTTCTCTAGTCTCTTCCATTAATATACCTGTTCAACACTAACTTGATCACTGTAGCTTTATATTAACTTTGAAATAGTGTGAGTTTTAGTTCTTCTTTTACAAGGTTTATTTTAGAGCTTATGCATTTCCATCTATATTTTAGAGTCTGCTTGTGAATTCACACAGAACAGCCCCCTGGAGTTGATTGGAATTGCGCTGAATCTATAAATCAATTTGGAAAGAATTGATATTTTACAAATATTATCTTATAGTCCAAGAACATTGACACTGTCTTCCATCTATTTAGGTCTTCTTTAATTTCTCTCTGCAATGTTTTATAGATTTTAGAAGTCTTGCATTTCTTTCATTAAATTTATTCTCAACTATTTTACCTTATGGCATTGTATATGATATTTTAAAATTTTATTTTCCAATTGTTTTATGTCAGTCTACATATTGATCTTGTGTTTTTCAGACTTGCTCACTTCACATATTAATTGTCTTGTGATTTTTTTGTAGATTCCTTTGTTTTTCTACCTGAAAACTCTTGTTACTTGTGAATTAAGACAATTTTACTTCTTTTTCCTATCTGTATGCCTTATATTATTTTGTTCTTTCCTTTTGTTTTACTGAACTGGAAAGGCCTGCCATGCAATAAAACATTGAATAAAATAGGAGAAGACAGGCATTCTTTCTTTGTTCCAATAATATAAATGTCACCATTGAGCATAACGTTAGCTGTGGGTTTTCTATAAATGTCTTTTATCAGATGAAGACATTCTTTTCTATTTATAATTTGCTGAGAGCTTTTATCATGATTGGCATTGAATTCTGTCACATGTTTTTTCTACATTTATTGAAATGGTATGTGACTTTTCTCTTTTAGTCTGATAGCATGTTAAACTCCATAGATTGGTTTCGAATGCTGAACAAATAATTTGTCATGATGTATTATCCATTTAAAGTAATGCTGTGTTTTACTTACTAGTACTTTATTACACAAGTTTCTATCTATATTTATGAGAGATGTTAATCTCTAATTTTCTTTTACCTTCTCTGGTAATAAGTTATGCTGACTGAGCTCATCATACAAGTTAGAAAATGTTCTCTCATATACTTTCTGAATAAGTTTGTATGAGATTGGTATTTTTATTCTTTAAATATTTGACATATAGGGGCACCTGGGTGGCTCAGTGGGTTAAGCCTCTGTCTTCAGCTCAGGTCCTGATCTCAGGGTCCTGGGATTGAACCCCGCATTGGGCTCTCTGCTCAGCCAGAGCCTGCTTCCCCCTCTCTCTCTGCCTGCCTCGCTGCCTACTTGTGGTCTCTCTCTGCCAAATAAATAAATAAAATCTTTAAAAAATATGTTTGACATATAATTCACCAGTAAAACTATCTGGGTCTGGAGTCCTTTTTGTGGGAAGACTCAATTTTTCAATAGATAGAGGTCTGTTTTAGTTTCCATGCATTCTTACATCAGTTCTGACAAAGTGTTTTTCCAAGGAATTTATCCATTTCAGCTAAGAGATCAAATTTATGGGCATAAAATTGTCATAATATTCTCAAATTGCCTCTCAAATGTTTATATTATCTGTACTGATATCCTTGTCTTCATTTATGATACCCAAATTATCATAAATAATTTGTATTTCACTTGAATTTTACTTGATCAGTCTAACTAGGGGTTATCTTATTAGTCTTTTCAAAAACTAATTTTAAGGTTTGTTGATTTTCTCTGTTGTTTTATGTCTACCTCATTGATATGTGCTCTCATCTTTATTATTTGCGTTTTTAAACTTACTTGCGTTTATTTGTTTCCTCTGCTTCATAAAGTAGAAACTTTGATTACTGATTTTGTACCTTGCTTTTTGTCTAATATAAGCACTTAAAGTTATAAATTACTGGAGTACCTGGGTGGCTTAGTTGGTTAAGTGTCCAACACTTGATGTCAGCTCAGGTCATGATTTCAGGATTGTGAGATCGAGCCCTGCATCAGGCTCTGCACTGAACATAGAACCTACTTAATATTCTCTCTCTCCTTCTCCCTCTGCCCCTCCCCACTCTCTATAAATAAATATATAAAGTTATAAGTTTCCCTCTAAGTTTTGCTCTCATTTCATCCCACAAATTTCCATGTGTCTGTATCTTAGTTCAGACAGCTTTAACAAAAAAACCATAGACTGGGTGGCTTAGAAAACAAACATTTATTTCTCACAGTTCTGGAGACTAGAAAGTCCAAGATCAAGGTGCCAACAGATCCATTATCTGATGAGGGCCTGCTTCATGGTTTGCAGATGGTCATCTTTTCCTCGTATCCTCACGTGATGGAGAGCAGAGTGAAAAAGCAAGCCCTCACGTCTCTTTTTATTTTTTCAAGATTCCAGAATACATTATAAATGTATTTTGCTGAGAGGAGGATAGACTATCTAATAAATGATGCCATAGTGCCTAACGATCTATATAAAAATATGGCTGGACCATAATCTCACAGGATATATAACATTACTTAAAGATTAAATATTTTTTAAAAATAAAGATTAAATAAATATTTAAATATGAAAAAAAAAGAACTTTAGGGGAATTTTTAGGAGACTGTGTTAGTTTTTTATTGCTGTCTTTACAAATCAGCCAAAACATAGTGGTTTAAAACAACACAGATTTGTTTTCACACAGTCTGGAGGTCAGAAGTCTCATCCAGGTCTCACAGACTTAAAATCAGGTGTGTTTTTTCTGGAAGTTCTAGGACAAAATCCATCCCCTTGCCTTTCTAGAAGCTACCTGCATTCCTTGGTTCATGGCTCCTCCCAGCTTCAAAGCCCCAACTTCCTCACTGTAACCTCTGTCTCCATTGTCTTGACATCTCCCTCTCTGACTCTAACTTCATTTTCCTGCCTTCTTCTTTCACTTATTGGGACTATTGTATCATGTCTCCTTTTAGGATACTAATCCAATTCATGAAGACTCCACTTTCATGATTCACTTACGTCCCCAAGCTCTACTCCCTGATAACAATATACCAGGCATTAAGACTTCAGTATATGAATATTGAAGGGGATACAAACATTGAGTCCACTGCTTTGTGTTTTCACTATCATTTAGTTTGCAATATTTTCTAATTTCTCTTGTTATTTCTTCTCTGACCCTGTTTTCAGTGTTGCTTAATTTCCAAACATTTAGAGATTTTTATTAATAATTTATTATTTTTGGTTTCTAGTTTAACTCCATTATGATCAGAACAATGTATTCTGCATGATTTCAGTCTTTTGAAATATATTAAGATTTGTTTATGGTCTAGGCATATGATCTATCTTAGCAAACGTTTCAATGTGTACTTAAAAGTAACGACTATTCTTTTAGTTTGTGGAAACAATGTTCTACAAAATCCTATCAGGTCAGGTTATTTAGTTGTATCATCCGAATTTCTACATTTTAGTAATCGTGTGTGTGTGTGTGTGTGTGTGTGTGTGTGTGTGTTCCACCAACTATCAAGAGAGAAGTGTTTTTTTAAAATCTCTAACTATAGTTGGAGATTTGTATTTTTCTCCTTCTATAAATTTTGCTTCACATTTTTGAAACTTTGTACACACATGTGTGACAGCTTTGTAATGTGTCACCCTGGCTGGCCACTCTGCATTTCCCAGAATTCTCTTTCTACTATGTTACCAGTTAAAGTTGGCTATAGAGAAGATTCTTGTGAGATCCAAAAGGTAAAAAGGAGGTAGGAATCATTTTGTAGGGCACACATGTCATTGACGATGTGTTGACTCACTTTGTTGGCATGAAGGAGCAGCTGGGCCTTCTTCAGTTTCTCTGTCTCCTGGGCTGGGTATGTGTGTTTAGCTCCGTGGTGAAACACCCAGCCTCCATAGGATATGCTCATCACCAAGGTCAAAGGCAATAGAATGGGCATGTCTTTCAGTCTGTCCTTATAGGATTCAAGCTTATGCTTATTCGTTCTAGCTAGTATTGAGTTCCCCATATTTTACATTCATCTTCCTTTCTGACTACCTGCCCTGTGGACTTCAACTTCCAGCATCAGACATGGAGACACAGCCTTACACAATTACGTGAGCCAATTCTCTTTGTGTATGTGTGGAAATATATATATATATATATATATATATATATAATCTTCTGCTGGATCAACTTCCATGGTTGAACTCTGACTGACACAGAATTTGATGCTAGGAATGTCTCTGAATATAATGATGTATTTTCTGAATTAGTTTTCAGTTTTCTGGAATCTTATTAGAATTAAAGGCACTAATGCCTCTGTTGCCACTGATAAGGAGGACACCAGTGGTCAACAGCATGAGATGGCAAATGAATTACTCAGGTATTACTTTAGATACCTGTAATAAAGTATTAATAAAGACCAGATTCTGGATGACTAAGTATTTGTTATCTAAGAACATTTTAGTCAACATAAGAGGCATAATGGGTGGGTTAGCTGGTTGGTTGCTACTAGCTGTTCTAAAAAAAAAACTTGGAGAAAGAAAATGACTTTAAGAACTTAAATTCCCAGATCAAGGTCTGCATATAGCACCCAAGAGCTTCTGCGATTTCCCTGGAATAAACAAACACACAAACAAAAACATTTCCTGTAGGTACAGGGTCAAGATTTCCAAACACCAAATCCAAAATCTAATCCTACAAATGCCTGAATTAGAACACAAATTACATTCCCATCCTTGCAAGGCCTCTTTTGTTAAAGCCGAGGCATCTGCTGGGAATGAACAGGATCCTAAAAATTGGAATGGAAACAGGAAACATATGATCAATGGGGAACCTCAAGTTCCTAAATTACAGACTCTCTGCCAGTAGAAGAATCTTCTACCCCTGCCTGAGGGAGTTTGTTTACCTTTTCCTGAAGAATCATATTGGCCTCCCTTAAGGTAGTTGCTGGAAGTACTGCTGATTCCCCTCAGGACCTCCCCTTCTTTCTTTGCTGCTAGCTCTGTAACTAGATTCAATTCTAATCAGACCCCAAAGGGTGAGGTATAAAATGTGAGGTATGATACACTCCAAAAGAACTACACGTTGTTTCTCACTTGCTTAGATTGAATCCTGGGGAATATGTATGGGGATGTGTATTAAGGCTGTGGGATCAATATGGAAGGAATATAAAGTTGAATGGGGCCAAGTTTATTAATATGGGTTCACTAAACAGAAATTCCAGATTTATTGTTTTTTTTCTTAGAGGCTTCGAATGCCTGTAATGGTTGGTTTGTTTGGGTAACTGAAATACGGATCCAAGGTTAGCCCCCACTACACAAAGTCGAGATGCTAGAACTTCCTTGGTATGCTGAAGAGAAAGGTATCCAAAGCCTTAGAAGATTGGAATGTTAGAGCGCATTTGTCATGTGAGACCTACTCACCAACATCACAGAACAGGACTTTTACCACAGTTGTGAAAACTAAGTTTGCAGGGGAGTCCAGCGTCCTTGAGGAGCTTTCTGGTTGCTCTTCTCTATAGGTCAGAAACTACAGTGGGAAGGGCCACCATCAAACTGAGACCCCTCATGGCAATGGGAATTATATCAAACTGGGATTCTAGAGAAGCACAAGTCAAATTGTAGCACTTAATCACCATGTATTATATGGGTGTGTTTACTGCAAAGGACTTGGGAGCAAAAGCAGTATTCAGAACTCTGACTTGCAGAGACCTATGGTGTTGGCCATAGGTCTCTAGAAAAGAGTTTATAGAGTGTCTAGAAAAGAAATAGCTGGGAAGCATACTGAATTCTTACTTGATCTGTTGAAGCAGAAAAATTATAGGTCTAGTGAATAGAATCACCAAATTGGTTTGGTGATCAAATTGGTTTGAATCACCAAATCTAGAGTCATACTGCTCAAATGATTCAGAGACGTGAGACAGTTAACAGACCCAGAACACTGGAATGAAGGAAAGGCCATGTTCTATGAAGAAAAACTCTGTTACAGTGCCAAAAATGGATGCTGGATCTGCAGCCATTACCACATTACAGAGTGACTGCATTGGAGAAGGGAAAATAAACAAAGTTTTGAGGATTATTGGACACTGGCTCTGAGCCAGTGACACCAATTCCAGGAGACCCATTAGTCTAGGAGACTAATTCCAGAAGACCCACATCCCCATTCAAGTGGCCTGTTTGTCTGTGAGAAAACAGAAATGGATCTTGGAGAATGACTGTAGATTATGATAAACATAATCAGGTGGTGGTTCCAATTACAGCAGCTGTTCCAGATGTTATTTAATTGCTTGAGAAAATCCATACAGAGTGTTGCTGGTGTGTTGTTGTTACACCAGTTTTAAAAATTGATCCACCTATATTTCTTCAAATCACAGCTCCCATGCTTTTGAGGTCTTTAACCCAGAGCATCATTTAGCCTCTGTGTGTCAATTTCCCCTTCTGGAAAATGGGATGATAACAGTACCTACTTCATAGGATTCTTGTGATGATTAAATAAATGTAGTAAGTGTTATAAAAGTGTTAACTCTGGCTCTTGGTGACAACTGTCACCATTTTCCTCCATGCAAGGAAAGAGTTGAAGATGAGCCATAATTGAGGAATGGAGGTGAAATAGGAGCGAAGTTTTTGGGATTCGTCAACCATAGCTACAGTTGGAAGTCCTTGCTGCCTGTCTTGATAGAATTAGATTGGCCCAGTGCCTCTGCAGATTCTGTTGTTGCTAAAGGGGAGCTTCCCAGATACCTGCCTTTAAATCAAAGCTTTCCATCACTGCTTTGACCTCTTCTTTCCTCTAAGGCTCCAGACCACAAGAGTTTGGTTCAAACGTGCAAGTTCTGGGAGAAGAGTTGTGACTTAACAAAGCTTCCCCTGTTCAGCCCCTCAAAAGAGAGGCTCTCTCCTGTGCCTCTACCTCTGCTCTAATCATCCCTTGGAGAGAAAAGCCCAAAGAAGTCTCCAGACATTTCAGACAAGAGCCTGCCACTCTTTGTTGAAAACAATTCCCCGCCCCCAGCTATGGATGCCTTTGTCTCGCAGCTTTTCTGCCTATTAAACACATGACAGCACATTGACTAATTGCTGGGAAATGAGGCCCTGAAGAAATCTATTTCAAAAGAACCTGTAGCAAGATTGTCAAAAGAAGGGGCACCTGGGTGGCTCAGTGGGTTGAGCCTCTGCCTTCGGCTCAGGTCATGATCCCAGGACCCTGGGATCGAGCCCCGCATCGGGCTCTCTGCTCGGCAGGGAGCCTGCTTCCTCCTCTCTCTCTCTCTCTGCCTGCCTCTCTGCCTACTTGTGATCTCTCTCTCTCTGTCAAATGGATAAATAAAATCTTTAAAAAAAAAAAAAAAAAAAAAAAAAAAAAAAAAAAAAAAAAAAAAAAGATTGTCAAAAGAAGAGAGCTGGCCAGGAGTGGAATCAGCGCCCAGGGCTGGGGGCTGGGAACAAAGCCCCACTGGCAGGGATTCTTCTGGCTGCTGAGGAACCAACCCCAGGGGCTGACTATCAAAGACTCTGGGAATTCAGGGGTGGGGTTTGGGAGGTCATGGATCTGGTCCCCTCCCCTCCGAGCAGAAGCCTCAGTAAGCACCCATCTGTCATTTCCTCTCCCATTCAAGATTCCATTCCTCTCAGAGATGCCCTGTAACAGGGATGGAAGAAGAGAAGTGTCCAGAATCACTTCTTACTGTGCTCTTCAGCCCCCAGGAGTGCCCTCCCCCAAACTCGACACTTCTTGTTTACATCTACAGACTAATCAAACCCAATCCACCCTGCATCACGTTTCTAAACACTCACTGATCACTATTAATCAGCAAGCTGGCTGTGCTACTGCCCAGCCCTGGGAGTGTCTTGTTAATGAAGGGAGAAGACTGCCAAACGGCCAGCTCAGCTCTGGATGGTGAGGGGTGAGTCTTGTCCAGACTGAGGAGGCAAAGGCACTAGCCACTAGCTGTCTGGCATAGAACGGGGATCCCTGGGGCTTGATAATGAGACATGAGCAGGCCCTGTCTCTGCAAAGAACAATGTTCAGAGTCCATCCCCCCCTTACTTTTCTTTTCTTTTTTTTTTTCTTTTTTTTTTTTTATGTCAGATGATCTTGGAAACCAAATAGGGTGGAGGGAAACCTCAAGGGTGAAGGAAGGCTAGGTAGCTACCCCAACAAGAAGACCTATGCATTTCCCCAGAAGCCAGATCTAGAGACAGATGGCCTACGGCAGCAGGAGGGATTCAAGGTAGGTAATCAGAAGTACTTCCAGAGGCAAAGCATTGCTAAAACTATTCCAGGGCAGGTTACTAAGGAAAGAAATGTTACATGATCATTTGCTCCATATTTATTAGCTCAGTCTGTTCTATACTTATATATGTTTATGTTCAGGTTTGGGCTTTCTGTCAATATATGAAATGGAGGGAAGCTGGTATAGTATTTATGTGATGCCCCTTGCTTTCTTCTCCCACTGGAGATGACACCCTCCAGGATGCCCAGCCATGTACTGACCAGGCACCACCTGAGTGATCAGATTAGCCACCAGGTCAAGAAACCACAAATCAGCGTGTCATGGCGGTGGCTAGAGGCCAGGGAACTAAGTCCTGAGGGGATTATAGAAGTTAATCAAAGCAGAGGAAAGCCCGTTCCCAGGAGCCAAAGGGTGGCAGAGCAAGAACTTAGTGAGGGAGGTGTCCCAGAAGTCAGTCGCAGAAGGCTCCATGGGGGAGTGGAGCTGGAAGACCAGGCAAGGATAAGCATGATGCACATGTCATAATTGGTTGGTTTCTAGTGGAGGGATTTCAGGCAAGCCCCAGGGGAGGCATTTTTTGGAATTGGCATCTCTGCTAGGAATCCACCTCATTGAAATAGGTGCCCAGAGCTACATGCCTTTTGGAATTTGGCCTGTGGGTGACATGTCCTCTAATTAGGGACAGGGCAAGCTCTTAAAGACGTCTTTCTTCCTCCCAGAACCTCTCACAGGCCTAGAACAGGGCTCAGTGCACCACCTCACCCCGACCCCCACATCCATGGGGAGTAGGATGAGGGAAGGTACAGCTGCTTACTTATCTGCCCATGATGACATGTGAGCCACCAAGAACAGCAGGCTCAGCTGCTCAGGACCCCGGAGCCAGGACCCCCAGGAGAAACACAGGGCCCAGTCTTCCTTCCTGCAGATCCCAAGCTTAACACTTTTATGTGGACAGCAGTTCTGGGGTGGGGGGGGGATGTCAAACCCTGAGTATCCCTCAGGTGAATAAGACAAACCTCTGAGTCTAGAATTAACTGAGGCACCCCTCCTTCACTCTCTGTCTCCTCCTGGAATTGCAAAGGAACAACCAGAAACAAAGTCAAAGTTTCCAGAAAGAAAGACAGACTTCGTTTAAAGTCTATATGGCATGATAATCAGGGAGGAAGCCTTTGGGCCCCAAAGATAAAGGTTTCATTCCTAGCTCTGCCACTTACTATCTTGTGACGTTGTGTGCAAAAGAAGGAATGAAAGTTGACCTGGATTCTTAAGATCTCACACCCCCATGTACGAACTGGGGACCAATGATCTTGTATTCTCTGAGTTCATTATAATGAATTTGTATTATTTCATAAGTTGGTGAGTTGGTGGCATCGGGGACAATGTGTCTCTTTAAAAAAGGAATACTTGAAATCAAAACAGAAACACCAAAAGTAAATACTAAATAATACAAATTTGGTTTGCCTAAAAACAAACATATAAGTAATTATAATTGAGGACAAAAATAACAATACCAACTTCATAGGGCTGACCTGAGGAATAAATGAGCCAATCAGGTACAATCTTGGAACAACCCCCAGCATGCTGTAACATTAAAAAAAGGGGGAGGGAGGGTGGGGGGAGTGCCGGCTATTATTTTTAAATACCCTTCCGGCAGTGACAGGGTTAACATTTTGTCACAGGGAGGGTGTACACAGGCATCTAATTGAAAGAGGAGCTTTGCAAAGCAAGCAGGGCTTTGTTCCCTTTTCAGTATTTCTTCATACAGTAAGGAGATAATAGAAATATTTTCTTCATAGAGTTCTTAGGAGGATTAAGTGAAATGATACGTATAATGTGCTTAGAACCATGCTCGGCACTGCGTAAGCACTGGTTAATGAGTGAACGGTCCCCAGGCTGGGTGGCTGGAGAAAATGCTGGAGAAGAGGCAGGTGCAGGCTTCCTGGCTGCAGGGAAACTCTGTTCTGTTGATCAAGGAACATAAATCTTCCCTGCTATGGTACAAGACAAGCATTGAGACACAAGAATTTCCTGAGAATCAATCAGGATGGCAGACCTGGGCCAGGTTTCCAAGGAAGTTTGCTGTATTTCTTCCCCTGGAGGTGTTCATTGGTCTAGGACCTAAGGCCTCCTAAGGCCTCCCTGAAGACCAGACAGCATGGCCTCTGGAAGGTCTTCTCAGCCTCAGGATTCGAGCTGCAAAGCATCTGAGCTCCTAGAGCAGGGATCTAGAGCAAAGACATCTGGTCCACCTGGATCACCTGGGCTTAGGGTTGAGAAGACACAGGTGCTGGACCATAAAAGAAAAAAATCCCAAGCTTTGCCCCCCACGCCCCTCCAGCCCTTGCTCTCTGGCAGAGAAACACACAAACATATGCTTCCAGCTACTCACCTGCTGCAAGCCTGGCCCTGACCCTCTCCCAGAGAGACTTTCAGGAGGGAGGGCCAGGGACCTTGGGCCACTGGGAAAACCCACTTTTTGACAGCAGACAGTTGAACACATAACACTGTTTTCTAACAGTGATGGCACAGCAGGGCTGAGCTCAGTGTGGTTTACCTCGTGGATCCCAAAGTGGGCATAGGAGTCGAAGTAATAATCTCGCGAGGTCATCTCCTCTGGGTTCAGCAGCTTGGACATCTTGCCCCGTCCCGGGCAGCTGGGTTGAGTGGACACATGATGGACACATTGCACAGGCTTGGGTGGGACGACGGGCTGAGGGGGTTGCGGTGGGGGACTGTTCACCTGAGGGGAAGAGAAGAGCTTGGTGTCAGCAGAAGCAATGAGGTCCTGCCCTCTGAGATGCCGCCCCGCCTTCCTTCCCCTCCCTGAGCCCCGCGGCTCCCGTCTGCTCAGCAGCAACCCTTAGATGCCGATGGACCCTTCCAGCTTTCTGGCAGGCCAGCTGAGGGCTGTGATTTGTAGAGAGGTTCCATGCTACTGAGGAGCCAAAAAGACCTCAAATTAACCCAATTCCATCACTAACTAGTCAGGCGATCTGAGTCAATCAAAAGGCCTCAGTTTCCAGATCTGCTAAACAAGGGCAAAAATACATTCCTTAACAGGCGAATAGTGAACACCCCCAAAGGGAGAGATGTATAGCATCACAGAGCCTTGAGGTTGGAGCCTAGATTCCAGAACCAGTCTGCCAAAACCAGAGCCCCAGCTCTGCCACTTGGGAGTTTAGCGCCCGACCTTGGGCAAAATTATTAACTTCTCATTGCCTTGGTTTCCCTATCCCTCCAATGGGAATAAAATGATCTCCATGTCCTAGAGTCACCCCTAGAATCAGATAGTTGGTATTTGTAAAGTGCTTATAAAAGGGCCTAGCACATAACCGGTATCTGGTTTTTCGTTGTTGTGTTGTTTTGTTTTGTTTTTAAAGACTTTATTTATTTGACAGAGAGAGAGAAAGATCACAAGTAGGCAGAGAGGCAGGCAGAGAGAGAGAGGAGGAAGCAGGCTCCCTGCTGAGCAGAGAGCCCAATGTAGGGCTCGATCCCAGGACCCTGAGATCATGACCTGAGCGGAAGGCAGAGGCTTTAACCCACTGAGCCACCCAGGCGCCCCTCTTCGGTATCTGTTAAACTGAAACCTGCCTGTGCCCTTAGGAAGATTGAGTTCCTGGGCTTCTCTCCAGCAGGCAGCACTTGTCCTTCAAAACGTAGGTCTCTGAGGTTCTGGGGCCTCGCTCCTGCTGTCTCCCCTCCTGCTTTCTGTGAGCTTTACTCTGAACTTTAGCAGAAGTTTCCTCCGGACTGCAAAAGCCCACGCTGATGGGGGCCTCCTGCCTGCACACGAGCACGTTCGCTCTTTCTGAGTTCCCAACCCTGCCACGAAGCCCCGCGCTACACCCCACTGCTGCTGGGGGTCACTGGCCAGCCCCTCCTCCTTCACAGGCTAAGGGGACGAGGGAGAAGGAGAGAAAGTTCAGGGAGTTCTGGGGCCCCAACGTTCAGCTTGACTGCAGACACAAAGTCAACCTAGGAGAAGAAGCTTCGCTCCCCGGAGCATAGGAATCCAGGTGTGCACAGCACAGCAAAGGGCTCAAAGCAGGGCAGAAGTTTAAAATACTGAGAAGCAGTATTATCCAGTAGTTGGTCCTCTGGGATTCCTGGATCCCAGTCTGCCACAGGTAAAATTAAAAATAAATGTTGAGAGGCAGGTGATATGGTGTAAAGCGTAAATCCTGGGGCCACACTGCGTGGCTTTAAAACACCGCCCTGCTGCTTAGTGGCTGGCGAATGACCTTTGGAAGTCATTTGTCACCATGTGCCTCGGTCTCTTCCACCATGAAATAGACATCATGATGAAACTCCTCTGAGAGAGCCATCAAAAAGTTTGGGTGAGTCCATACCTGTGAAGTGTTCAGAACAGTGCCTGGCAATAGTAAGCTCTAGTATTATTACTACCATTATTATTCATATTACATAAACATGTCTCTGTTTCATGCCATGATTTTCTAATTTCTGAGCTGAATCAGCTCAGACTTATTAATGTCCTTCCCAACAAGGGAAATAGGGAGGCCCTAGGACAGAGCAAGTTCAAGAAACCCAAGAGACTCCCTCTCTCCATTATGCCCTGCGAATAGCCCCCAGACTGCCCTGTGTCCTGGGCTGGAGAGGAGTGAGCTCAGGGGAGGGTGATGGTCCCATTTTCCTGGTGTATCTAGGCTACAGCCTCTGGGAAATAAGCAGACTTCCCAGTTTAGCAACATCAGGTTTGAGGTCGGTGAGATCCCGGCTGGCTGGCAGAGGCAATCGAGGCTGCCTCATTAGAATGCAGCAGGTGTGCCCACCCTCGGCTTGGGATGTTGGTCACGGTCTCTGGGAGGCTAAAAATAGACTGTGTCAATTGCATACTCCCGTGCTGGCTGCAGAGTCACCTCTAAAGCTAAAGAAGGTTCCGTGCATGAAGCTCACCCCAATCTTGACACTATTTAAATGTATTAAAGAGAGAAAAAGTCCTAGCTGGTCCAGGCAGTGTGCATGGTCAGGGTCACAGAAGCCTCCTGCACCCCTTAGCTGCCATTCAACTCTGATTCCAAGGTTCTCTTTCTTATAGGGTCCCCAAGATCCTTTTCTCAGTTGCCAACCTACAAAGTATCTACCATGTCCTACGCATTGCATTCGTAAGGCAAGCGGGTGAATGGGTGGGGAGGGGGGCGGCATTTACCTCCATAACCACAGGTCAAACTAGGAGGACAAAGAGGTGACTGTGGCACAGTCCCTGTTCCCAAAGGCTGGCAGCCTGGCTCAGCCACTTGCAGAGGGGACTTGCCCTCTGTCCGTTAGCTGATAGATGTGTCCTATCCCTGGAGGCTGGGAGTGGGGCAGGAAACAGCAGTGGTCCGTGGTCCCAGGCATTCGGCTACCTGGGGTGCTGCCTTTCATTCCATAAATACCTACTGAATATCAGCTGTGGCAAGGCACTGTGCAGCTTCTGTGGAAGAGCAGAGACGTGTAAGAAGAGTGTCCTCAAATGGATCTGCTTTCTGGTAGGAACGTAAGACTTTTGAGGGCTCCACTAGATGAGGGAATAGGATTTGTTTCACAAGAAAAGCTCAAGCAAACGGTTCTGGGAGTTTCAGAGAGAGAGAATTCACTTTAAAGAATAGGAAAATCTTGGGATAGCTGGCGGTGGGGTAGGTTGGGAGCTTCCTGAATGGGTTTTGTTAGGTGGAAATAGTGGGAGGGAATTCCAGGAGGAGGGAATGGCTGGAGCAAAAAGGCAGAAGGGGGGGAAACTGTGGGCTTGTTTAAGGAGCAACTGGGCCGAGATAGTGGAAGATTCCACTGAAAGGAAATTAAGGCCAGGTTAACAGGTTGTAATTAAATACAAGACAAGGGGGAGTTGTTGGTGCTTTGTTACCAGAGAGTTCCATGCTTGAGCTCTACTTTAGGAAGATTAATGTGGTGGCAGGGTACAGGAGGGGCAAGGAGAAATGACAAGTCAAGGAACCGGGGTTGGGGGAGCAAGATATGAACTTATGAGGCCATGTTCAAAGTCCAGTCAAGAAATCATGAGAACGGGAACTACTGTTGTGTTAGAGGGCCTGCCCACCAGGGAAACCACAGAAATCGAATCTCCATAGAGACTGCCTATGGATTGGTAATGGACGGGATAGAGAGGAAAATAGAAACGTTGGAACCCAAGATGACCTCAGAAATTCAAGCCTGGTGACCAGGAAAACAGTGGTGACATTAACAGGAAAAAGCAAGTCAGCAGGAAGAACAGTTAGGGCGAGAGAGGGGAATAATGAATTTCCATTTGGATTTGTGAAGATTTTATTCATTTGAGACAGATACAGAGGGAGAGAGAGCATGAGCAGGGGGAGAGGCAGAGGGAGAGGGAAAAGCAGACTCCGTATTGAGCTGGGATCCTGATGTGGGGCTCAACCCCAGAAGCCGGAGATCATGACCTAAGCAGAAGGCAGATGCTTAGCCATCTGAACCACCCAGGTACTCCAGATTTGTGAAGTTTAAAATGTCATTGAGTCAGGGCACTTGGGTGGCTCAGTTATTAAGCATCTGCCTTCAGCTCAGGTCATGATCCCAGGGTCCTGAAATCAAGCCCCATATCGGGCGTGAAGCCTGCTTCTCCCTCTCCCACTCCCTCTACTTCTGTTCAGTCTCTCACTGTCTCTCTCTCTCTCTGTCGAATAAATGAATAAAATCTTTTTGTTTTAAAGAAAGTGAATACCCTTAATATGTAGAGAGCTCTTATAAACAAATAAAAGGAAAGCAAGCACCCCTCATTTAGCATTGGACAAAGAATCTTATGGTCAATTCACATAAAAATAAACACAAATGGCAAATGAACATGAGGCAAAAATATTTAGCCTCTATAGAAACCAGGTAGCTTCAAATTAAAACAAAAGCTATCATTTTTAATTATTAAATAAGCTTGGCTCCTCCCACAACTACGGTAACACTGCATTTGTAAAGGCTGTAGAGAATGAAGTACTTTTATACAATTCTAGAGAGGATTTTTCTGGAAGGCAGTTTGATAAAGATGCATGAAAAGCCTTTAAAAGCACAAATTCTTAAACCCAGTAATTACTTCTTTTGGAATTCATCCTGAGGAAAGAATCATGGCAGACAACACAAAAATAGGAGTCAACCTAGAGGTTCCATGAAACAAAACTGATTACATAAAGGATGGTACATCCACACAACAGAATGCTATGCATCCGCTTGTAATGTTGTGGCAGAGTGTTTAATAAAAGAAATATGATCACGATAAACTGTGGGTTGAGGAGAACAAGTGGGAGAAGAATAGACAGTGTGATCACATTTTTAAAATTAAAACCTATCCATGCCTGTGTTAGGGGAGAGACTCAAAGAAGTCACCAGAATTGGCAGCAATTACGACAGGGTGTTGGACGGAAAACAGTTAATTCTTTCCTTTCCTGTGTTGACACTTTGTAAAATGTATGCCATTAACATGTACTGCTTCTGAAAAGAGCAAAGCATAATAACATCGGCAAAAAATAAAAATAAATAAATAATAAAAAAAGAAAGAAATGTGATCCCAGACCTCTGAAAAGAAGCCGAGGCTAGCGCTCTAGATGGAGACCATCTACTCAGAGAAAGGTTGAGGGGATCACCTGGGAGAGAACCCCAGGGAAAGAGGTCGAGGGGAATGAGGCTGGGCCAGGGAGAGAAGCCAGAAGCCTCCTTCTCTGAGGACCTTGGGGACACCTGGGAACCTGGGGGGAAGAGGCTTAGGGAGAATGTGTCCTCATCCCTCCAGTTCTGTGTCTGCCCTCCTCTGAGGATGTGCAATCCAGGTGAGGCACTCCAGTGTCCAGTTAACAGCCCCAAAGCAAAGACAACTTCTATCTAGCTTCACTTATCCAGAAGGACTCTGTGCTAGTGACGGCTAGATGTGCCGTCACGTCTAGAGCTGAAGAAGTCTCCATGCATGAAGTAGAGTCCAATCTTGACTCGATTTAAATACATTAAAGAGAGAAAAAGTCCTAGCTGGTTCGGGCAGCATACGTCATCAGGATCACAAGGGCCTCCTGCGCCCCTTAGCTCTGACTCCGATGTTCCTTCTCCATAGGGTTCCTGAGGTTCTTTCCTCCATGGCCAACTTACAAAGTGTCTACCATGTCCCATGCATGTCCCATGCACGCATTCACCCCATAAGGTAAGCAGGTGAATGGATTTGTGGGGGTGGGGGGGGCGGCATTTACCTTGATAACCACAGGTCAACCCATGAGGACAAAGAGTTGACTGTGGCACAGTCCCGGGTCCCAAAGGCTGGCAGCCTGGCTCAGCCCCTTGCAGAGGGGACTTGCCCTCTGTCCATTAGCTGATAGATGTGTCCTATCCTTGGAGGCTGGGAGTGGGGTGGGAAACAGCAGTGGCCTGTGGTCCCCAGGCATTCGGCTACTTGGGGTGTTGCTTTTCATTCCATAAATACCTACTGAATATCAGCTGTGGCAAGGTGCTGTGCAGCTTCTGCAGAAGAACCGAGGTGTATACAAACCCTCCAAATCCCCATATGGGCATATAGGAACCAGTATAGGAATCCAGAATTTTCTGTGGAAGCTATCAAAGTTGGTTAGGCCATACTGGAAGGTCCTTTGGAGGGGATCTGGAAACCTAGTCTTTGCCACATCTACCTACCCTGAATGGCCCTGGAAAGACTCGAGCAATGTAGAGGTTGGATCTTGGAGGAAGATGGTGAGTTCATCTGGGAAGTCAGAAGCCCTGACTCCTCCATAGGCCAACCAGAGGCTCTGAGTGAAGGCAGCTTCAAACTTCAACTTACCTTGTCTATATTGGCTAGTAAGTCATACAAGGGTTTGGAATCACAGTGGGAGATGGAGACCAGACTGACTCCCAGCCTCCCCACAGCTGTGGCTATCACAGCTCCGATTTTCTCCCTGTGCCCAGGTTCCTTCCCACTAAACACTCTAGTGCTGCAGTATGAGACCTGTCTGTGCTCACATTATTCTCGAGGTCCATCCTTGGTGCAGTGGGATATTTGGTACCACAGTGCACACAGACCAGCTTGTCTCACTCTCCCACCTCCTCCAAGGACCCCCCACCTACTCAGGGCACCACTATTTGCAGGATAGCATGTCGCCTGCCTTCCTGCTCTTTTGAGGCGCACCTGTCACTGTCAGGATTTGTGACATTGTCTTCTGCTCTTAGTGTCGACTGCTGACTGGGACTCTTTAAACACTGTGCCGTGCCTCTAGACCTGGTCTTTCCCAAGGCATCTTCGGCAGTTTTTCTCAGCAGTAAATCATCAGTGATCTTCCTAGTCTACCCCATTCTGCTGGGCTGAGTGGGCCCAGGTCCCATTAGACCCTGAGATAACATAAAGGGTTGTGGAAACACCAAAACTGGAGACCAAAATGAGGACGGCTTCCTGAAGTAGTGTTTGAGCAGGTCCTTGGAGGGTGGAAAGGGGTCGGGAGGGGGGGGGCGGTTTAGGGAGGCATTTTTTTCCCCAAACTCACTGCCATCTGAAAATAAGGGTAGACGATAGGTGATGATAATGATAATGATCGATCCCTAACATGGATAGATCCCTAACAGTAGGCACTGTGCTAAGTACTTTACAAAGAGGATCTCATAAAAGCCTCATGATAACTCCATGAGGCACTGGAATTTACAGACAAAGAAACTGATGCTCAAAAAATTCAGTCAGGTCTCACAAGTAATGGAACCAGGGCCTAACTGATATCTGTTGGACCCCAAAGTCATGCTCTTGACATTGATGCTGTGGTTAGCTCAGTTCAGTCACACCAAGCTTAACTGAGCTACTGCTATGAGCTCTGTGCTCAGAAACAGGTGGCCAAGCTGCCCCAGACAGGAAGCCCCAGTCCTGGGGAGAGGAAGAAGGGTCAACAGGCAATCACTAAAAGGAAGAAAATGCTTTGGTGAAGGTAGGCAGAAGTAGGTACCTCTCCAAGGGAACTGAGTTCAAAAGGGAACAAACAGTAAGCTCCCATTTATAGACGGAGGAACTGAAGCCCACATAAGCCCACCCTAGACACATTCTAGGGTCACACAGGCAAATCCAGAGCTGAAATCTCTAAGAAAATAGAGAAGAAGTGGTGGGGAAGTGGGGAAGGAGGTCTTTGGAAGGAGAAGGGAGGGGAAGGAGATACGAAGGGGGAAGCTAGGCAGCAGGGGGCAGAGAGGAGCCAGCACTTCCTGCACCAGGCAGCTGAAGCTAACCCGAGCCCATTGGGCTATAAATGGCACTTACTGGCACCAGCCCAAGCTGTAAAAACGATTTTCCTGAGAACAAGAGGCTCCACTGGAGGAGCCAAATCCTGCTCTGTTTTCCAAATGTCAAGAGAGCTTTTTCGAACCTGAGTCGTCTGTCCTTAGCAGCAGCCTGCCTGGCCTGAGGTCCCATGGAGGGGACAGAAAGGGGTCTGCAAAGGGTGGGTCATTGCAAGGTGGCAGAGGAGAGTGTGGGAGGAGGGGTTAGCCCCTCGCCAGTCCTCACCACATCTTTTTTCCCAGATGCCTCTTTCTCCCTCCCACCTTCTTCTAGCCCATGTTCACATGTGGCCCCTGCCCCAGGGGCCCCCCCAGACACTAATCACACCCTTTCTTCATTCTGATGTTTACTCACAATATTGTGATATTGTGGTCCATGTAGTTGATAATCACCTAGGGTGAGCTCTTCTGGCACCATCTGTCTGCCTTTAGATAGGGACCAGAGCTTTAACTGAAAGGAGAAAATTCTAATGGTAGAATGTCAGGCAACAGTGCTTTGTTGGGCATGTGGACCTCTCCTGTTGTCCAAGATCACCTCAAAAATACATAGCTTTCATGTCTGCCTTTGGCCAAAAACAACCTTGTTTCCACCCTTACATCTACCCTTCTGCAGCCGTGTTTCCTGTCATCTGGGCTGAAGATGATCCCCAGCAAAGCAATATTGAAGCCAGCCTCCCCGCAAAGAAGTGCTATGCTAGAGTACATAGTCCCACATGTACTAGAGTACGTAGTCCCAGCTCATGGCTTCTCACTCTCGGAGTCAGAAACCTGCAAGATTGGGGGACAGGAAGAAGCATCTCGATGCTGCTGGTCCCACGAAACTGTGTTGCCTTCCTGTACATGGCCACCAGGACACCCTGGCCTGTACATGTCAACACTCACCCTCATGTCCCCCACTAGAGTTAGCTCTTTAAAGTCATAGACTCTCTCTAGAACCCCTTGGGCCAAGCCCAGGCACGGAAGCCTGTCACAGAGCGTCAGCTGCTGTCACCCACTGGGATCATCCTGTTTTACAGTGTCCCTGACTATGACTGGCATTTTGGCAGAAACTATCTTCACATGCCTAATTACTTCAGACTCAAGTTCCCTCCAAGCCTGCCCTTCCTGGAATCCTCTTCCCTTGGGTCCTGCCACCCCCTGTTGTCAGTCCCCACTTTCCGACTGCGGAATGCTTTGCACTGAGGAATGTTGCCAGGAGGCCTGGCAGGACACTTGGCTGATCCAGGGCTTTCAGAGGGGTCTAAGACAGTGGTTCTCAATGACTAGTCCCCAGACCACCAGCATCAGCATCTCCCGAGAGCTTGTAAGAAATGCAAATTCTCAGCCTTTACCAGAAACCACTGAATCATAATCTCTGTGGTAAGGTTTAGCAATCTGTTCCAACAAGCCTCCATGTGATTCTGATGTATCACGGAGTTTGAGCTCCACTGGTCGAGAGAGTTACATTTTTCCACATTGTATTCCACAGACCAGATATTCCTAGAAAAGGGGTTCTGTGGTCAAGTACATTTAGACAAATAAGCTGTAGAGATTTCTTTTTCTTCCCCGCCCCCCCCCCGCCAGCTTTAATGAGGTATAATTGACATGTAACATGTAAGTTTAAGGTACAACACAATGATTTGATATATCTATATACTAAACATGTAACGAGATTTCCTAATGGCAATACTTTTAAACCTTTACTTTACTAAAACAAATTTGTGAATCTCCAAGAGGGAGAGAGGGTGTCTTTTGCTACCAAATTTATGGCTGCGACACCCTTCTTTTCTGAGCAATCTATAAACATCTCTAGAAATTAATGTTCTGAGGAAACCATCTGGGGAACTCTGATTTAGGATAGTGTTTCTCTATTAAAATCTCCATCTACCACCTTGGGATGGGAGTCAGGCCCTACCGCAGACCAATGGAAGTCAGAGCCTGTGGGAGCAAGCCCCCAAAAGCTACACATTTAACAAGCTCCCCTGGTTGATCCCTATGAAATCCTGGTCCAGACAGAGCTGAGGACAGCTACCTGCAGTCTGCATTATTCTCCGACCCCTAACGCAGTCCCCAGGGCCAGCCTGGAGTAGCCTTGGTGCTACTGTGATACCCCAAACAGTGTCAGGGCAGAGCCAAGGACACCTGGTTCAGAGGCAGCAGCAGTTCACAGAAAGCACCTTAGCTCCCACAACGAAAGAGCTGAGATTGAGTGTAGCTGCGTCACCTTTCGTTGTGGGAGCCAGGTGACCTTGGGCTAGTCCCTCACCTGCTGTCATTGCCAGGGTCATGATGTGTCTCAGTCCTCTGCAGCTGTGCACTGTGTCTGGGCGCTTCCCATCAGCCCCTGGCTGTCTCTTTGTGGTACAACAGCAGTGCCTGCTTCAAGTCAAAATGGTTTTGCACCCACACGGCACTCCCTCTGTCTCTTGGATCAGTAACTGCTGGGAAGGAATCTATTGGGTTTGTTGGGCCTGACCTATTTTTTAAATAAACTGGGGCTGTTTTCCAGCTATTAGTCACTTTTCTCCCAAGCCTCCACATATTAAATTCTCTTCTTATATCCTCAGATATTTTGGCTGCAAGAGATGTCAGGTTAATTGGATGCTTGGCTCCTGGCTCTGCCTCCTTAATGGGCTTAAAAAGCAGACTCTCCCCCACTCCCTTCACTTCCTCCCTTTTCCCTCCCCAAGGCAACAGGAGATTTTTTTCTCTCCTTTGACTTCAAAGAGGTCACCATTCACTTGGCTTCCTTCTATGCTTTCCTGTACGGGCACATGTGCAGAAAGACATAACCAATGTCCTCACACCCACACCTCACCCAGAGTTGGACTAAGCTTTAATTTTGTATTTGGGTCAAACCATCCCTGTAGGACCAGAGCTGGGTTCATGGCCTCCCACCCCAGACTGGGTCATCCATAGAGACAGGGCGTATCGGGCAGAGACTGTACAGATGGGACATCTGTGGGTTTTGGTCTTGGTTCTTTCTATCCTAGTCAGGTCACTATGCAAAAGCAATTTAACCTTTCCTATCCTCAGTTTCTTTTTCTGTCAAATGACAACAATTATGTGTCTTGCTTCTTTCATGAGCCTACTGTGATGACTGAAAGATGCTGAGTATGTAAATACTTGCAGGAAATTCTAAAATGTGGTAAAGAAGTATGAGACTTCCATTTGTGGCAGTCTGAATTTATGCCCTTATACTATTTTTGGATGTCCTCTGGGCTCTTCGCTGGCACTAGACACTGGCTTTGGCTACTCTTAGCATTCTGTTCTTCCGCCTGCCTGAATCTGGTCCTCCCCCTCCACATTGTCCACTCTCTAGGCTCTATTCTACCACCCTCCTTGGCGCTTCCTGAGTATTATGCAATTGCTATCTTCAGGAACATGGTCATCATGGAAAGTCAGTCATTTTTTCCAGCCCCTGACACCTGGTCTCATCTACTCTATTCTGAGCTCATATGGCATCTGCTGGTCTAAAGCTACTGGTTACATTCTGTGCTACTTTGTTGAAATATGGTCTCACAATTGTAGGTGTTGCTTCTACAACCAAGAAGTAAATTCCTTCAGACCAGTAACCAGATCCTATGTGTCATTATTTCTCCTTTAATACTTGGTATAGAGCTGGGGCTCAATAAAGATGTGTTGGTTACAGTATCCTTACACTTCAATTGGGTCGATGTTGTCCTTCATAAATATATTATGAAAGTGGAATGAAGGAGACTTTTTCCCCACCATGTAATCAGAGACCTTTCATTCCCCTTGAAAGGGTGAGGAGACAGCAGGAAGAAAGACAAAACTGAGAAAAATAATTATCAGAATCTTAATAATACTTAATACTCCTTAGAGGGTTCAAGGGTACGCCACATGTCTTTATCGAGAAGTGTCTTATCTCCTGATCTCCTGAGATTTCTAGAAGAAAAAAATATCTTTCAAATATGGAATGGATTTACTCAGTACCCATAATTCCAGCTGTACAGACTACAAGTGGTTTCAAGTACAGATTCAAGTGTATCTGTTAGACATTTTCCCAAGAACCTCTTCACGCCAAGTAATGCAGTGCCAGAAATGCAGGTAATGATACCGTAGCTCAGGGAAGCTGACTGATAGATTCAGCCCATATAACATACCTGGTCTGGACCTCAGAGCTGACCCTCACAGAGCCTCAGTCCCCATCATCTGCTACTAAACTGATGACTGAATAAAAGTGAGCTCATACATCGGAAAGAAAATCACAAGTTATTTTCAAGACCATAGCCACACCATTAGATTCTCATCTGGTTTCCATGGACTCTTCCAGACACTTTCTATGTAGTTCTAGCAAACCCGTTTACAACAAGTAAATACATTTACTTGTTCCACTCAGATCCTGAGCAGAAATGACTGACTCCTTTAATCAGAGATTCTGATGCAAGTGTGCACAGGAAATACTGGCATTCCAGTTAGAAAGAGAACAATGTCAGCCATCTGGTATATATTTGGCCACTATTCCAAAGGTGGCCTCAAATGGGCCAATGACAGATTCCAGGAATCTGGATTATTCAAAGCACTCCCAGGCAAAGCCCATGATCAGTTTGAAAGCTAGGCAAAACATAAGAAATAACAATTTTCAGGACACTGTATCCCTGAGATGGCAAACAAAAAAGGTGAATTCTACAACAGCCCAGCTTGTTTCCTGTTTGTGAGTATCAGGCTACAGTGTAGGGATTGGAAGCCCAGCTATAAATCTGTTTTAATGGAAGAGATGGAGGTGGGACTCTGGAGATAGCAGGACAGTGAGAGTCCACAAGACAAAATACTGGAGGGTAGAAGACTACAGGTGGTCGGGGGGCTTTGGAGACCTGGAGAGAATGTCAATCAAGCCTTCAGCTGAGGTGGATCAAACAATGCATGTGAAGAAACTACCTGATGCCAGGGAAAGAATTACTGAGAAGACAGAGGGACCATTTTGTTGTTCTCACAGAGGGACAGGAATACTTCTTTCCCTTGAAGGCTTTCTACTTCCCTTATGAAGTAGAAAACTTCATAATTCATGAATATGCTAAAAGGTTTTTTCCCTTAGTAGTGGAAATTAGCCCTAAAGATTGTTCTAATCCCACCAAATAAAGCTTAAAAAACAAGGCCTGAAAGGTTTAAACTGTTCAACTAATTTACCTGTATCCCAGAACAAAGCCTAGAAATAGGATATATCAAAAAATATCCAGTACCCAACAATATCTCAAGGTTTGGATTACAGTGTTTACCATTCAGTCAAAATTTATCAGACTTACCAAAGATCTGAGAAAATACTACCTATAATGAGGAGAAAAGCCAATCTCATACTATCAACCCAGAAAGGAGACAGATGACAGAATTTGTAGACAAGGTCATTAAAACTGTTACTGTAACTACTTCATATGGTCAAGAAACTAGATGAGAAATTAAACTTGTTAAGTACAGACATCAAAGATAGAAAAATGACCCAAACTGAACTTCTAGACATAAAAATTATACATGATGAAAAGTATGCTGGGTTAGGTTAATAGCAGATTAAGCATTAAAGAAAAAAGTACTCGTGAACTTGACACAAGACAACAAAAACTATCTAAAATAAAGCACAAAGAGGGAAAAAATACTGAAAAGTAGTGAAGCAGAATGAAATCTTGCCATTTTCAACAATATGTATGGACCTAGAGTGTATAATGCTAAGTGGAATAAAATAGTCAGAGAAAGACAAATACCATATGATTTCACTCATATGTGGAATTTAAGAAACAAAACAAAGGAGCAAACAAAAGGATAAAAGAGAACAACAACAATAACAGTAAAAACACTCCTAACTGTACAGAACAAACTAATAGTTACAAAGGGGAGGCGGATGGGAGGATGGGTGAAATAAATGAAGGGGACAAAGAGTACACTTATCTTGAGCACTGAGAAATGTATAAAATTGGAGAACCACTATATATTACATCCGAAGCTAATAAAACACTGCACATTAACTATATTTGAATAACAAAAAAAGTTAAACAGCATCAGTGAGCTGTGGGACAACGTCAGGTGTCCTACTTGACATGTGATTGTAGCACCCAAAGGTGAAACAGAAAAATAGTTAAAGAAATATTGGAACGGTGGCTCAAAAATTCCAAATAATAAAAACCATAAATTTGCAGATCCAAGACACTCAACAAACCCTGAGGATAAGAAATATGAAGCAGAAAAAATTACAGCAAGTTACAACATAATTGGGGCACCTGTGTGGCTCAGTCAGTTAAGCGTGTGCCTTCAGTTCAGGTCATGGTCCCAGGGTCCTGGGACTGAGCCCTGCATTGGTCTCCCTGCTCAGCAAGGGAGTTTGCTTCTCCCACTCCCTCGCCCAGCTCCTGCTCTCTCTCTCGCTCACTCACTCACTCCTCAAATATATAAATTCTTTAAAAATAAATAAAGGCAACATAAAAATATTTTGAGTCTTACAAAAGCTGAGTAATTGGGGTGTCTGGTTGGCTCAGTGGGTTAAGCCTCTGCCTTTAGCTCAGGTCATGATCTCAGGGTCCTGGGATCGAGCCCCGCATCAGGCTCTCTGGTCAGCAGGGAGCCCGTTTCCCCGTCAGTCTCTGCCTGCTTCTCTGCCTACTTGTGATCTCTCTGTCAAAATAAATAAAATCTTTTAAAAATAAAAGCTGAAAGATTTCATCATCCTCAGGCCCACACTATAAGAAATGTTAAAGGACATTCTTTGGGCAGAAGGAAAATGACATCAGACAGAAATTTGGATCTACATCAAGAACGAAGTGCTCTGAAAATGGGTAAATATTTTTTTTAAAAAACCCCACTTTGGGGGCACTTGGGTGGCTCAGTGTGTTAAGCCTCTGCCTTCAGCTCAGGTCATAGTCTCAGGGTCCTGGGATCGAGCCCTGCGTTGGGCTCTCTGCTCGGCAGGGAGTCTGCTTCCCCCTGTCTCTCTCTGCCTACTGTCTACTTGTGATCTCTGTCTGTCAAATAAATAAATAAAATCTTAAAAAACCACTTTTTTTATTATTATTTAAATATCTTTAAAAGATCACTGTTTAAAGAAAAAAAAATCCTATGGTATTTATAACATATACAGAAATAAAATGTATGGTAACAGTAGTACAAAGGTCAGAAGGGGGGAAATGGAAGTATCGCAAGATTCTTATAATATATGTGAGGTGCTGTAATTTTACTTGAAGATAGACTGTGATAAATTAAATATATATACTGTCTAAAGCAGCCACTTCATAAAAGCACAAAATGTTGTAGAAAATATTCTGCCACATTACTGAATTGTTGTATGACTTCTAGTAATTTTGGGGTGGAGTCTTTTGGGTTTTCCACATAAAGTATCATGTCATCTGTGAAGAGAGTTTGACTTTGCCAATTTGAATACCTTTTATGTCTTTTTGTTGTATGACTGCTGTTACTAGGACTTCTAGTACTATGTTGAACAATAGCGCTGAAAGTGGGCATTTGTGTCATGTTCCTGATCTTAAGGGAAAGGCTCTCAGCTTTTCCCCATTAAGCATGATATGCGCTGTGGGCTTTTCATAGATGGATTGTATGAAATTGAGGAATGTTCCCTCTATCCCTACACTCTGAATGGTTTTAATCAGGAAAGGATGCTGTATTTCGTCAAACGCTTTTCTACATCAACTGAGAAAACCATATGGTTCTTCTCCTTCCTCTTATTAATGTATTCTATTACATTGATTTGTGAATATTAACCACCCTTGCATCCCAGGGATAAATCCCCCCTGATCGTGATGGATAATCCTTTCAATGTACAGTTGAATCCCATTAGCTAGGATCTTGTTGAGAATTTTGGCATCCATATTCATCAGGGATATTGATCTAAAATTTTCCTTTTTGATGAGATCTTTGCCTGGTTTGGGGATCAAGATCAAAACACAGAGATCAGTTGCTTTCCTATACACTAACAATGTAATTGTAGAAAGAGAAATTAGGAAATCGATTCAATTTACAATAGCACCAAAGGCCTTAAGATACCTTGGAATAAACCTAACCAAAGGGGTGAAGGATCTATACTATACTTCAGAAACTACAAAACTCTTTTGAAAGAAATTGAAGAAGACACAAAAAGATGGGAAAACATTCCATTCTCATGGATCAGAAGAATATAACATTGTTAAAATGTCTATATGGGATGCCTGGGTGGCTCAGTTGGTTAAGGGACTGCCGTTGGCTCAGGTCATGATCCTGGAGTACTAGGATTGAGCCCCGCATTGGGCACCCTGCTCAGTGGGGGAGTCTGTTTCTCCTGACCCTCCACCTTCTCATGTCCTTTCTCATTCTCTCTCTCTTCCTCTCTCTCAAATAAATAAATAAATAAATATCTTTTTTTAAAAAATGTCTATGCTGCCCAGAGCAATCTATACTTTCACCATCATCCTGATCAAAACAACAATGGCATTTTTAAAAGTGCTGGAACAAACAATCTTATAATTTGTATGGAACTATAAAAGACACCAAATAGCCAAGAAAATGTTGAAAAAGAAAAACAAAGCTGGGGCATCACGTTACCTGATTTCAAGCTATTTTACAAAGCTGTTTTCACCAAGACAGCATGTTACTGGCAGAAAAATAGACACATAGATCAATGGAACAGAAGAGAGAGTCCAAATATGGACCCTCAACTCTATGGTCAAATAATCTTCAACAAATTGGTTAAAAATATCCAATGGAAAAAAAATGGTGCTGGGAAAATTGGACAGCTACAAAAGAATGAAACTCAACAATTCTCTTACACCACTCACAAAGATAAACTCTAAATGGGGAAAAGACCTCAGTGTGAAATAGGAATCCATCAAAATCCTAGAGGAGAATAAGCAATAACCTTTTGACATTGGCCCCCAGCAACCTCTTTTAAGACATGTTTCCAAAGGCAAGGGAAACAAAAGCAAAATGAACTTTTGGGACTCTGTCAAGATAAAAAGCATCTGCACAGCAAAAGAAATAGTCAACAAAACAAAGAGGCAAGCCACAGAGTGGGAGAAAATACTTGCAAATGGCACTATAGATAAAGGGCTGATATACAAGATTTATAAAGAACGTCAAACTCAACAACCCCCCAAAAAATAATCAAGTCAAAAAATGGTTAGAAAACATGAAGAGACACTTTTCCAAATAAGACAGATGCATGAAAAAATGTTCATAATCATTAACCACCAGAGAAATTCAAATTGAAACCACATTATGATACCACCTTACACTAGTTAGAATGGCAAAAATTGACAAGACAAGAAAAACAAATGTTAAAGAGGCTGAGGAGAAAGGGGAACCCTCTTACCCTGTTGGTGGGAATGCAAATTGGTATAGACACTTTGGAAAACAGTGTGGAGGTTCCTCAGAAAGTTAAAAATAGAGCTACCCTATGACCTAGGAATTGCACTACTGGATATCTACCCTGAAGATACAGATGTAGTGAAAAGAAGGGCCACCTGCACCCCAGTGTTCATAGCAGCAATGTCCACAATAGTCAAACTGTAGAAGGAGCCAAGATGCCCTTCAATAGATGAATGGATAAAGAAGATGTGGTCCATAGATACAATGGAATATTACTAAGCCATCAGAAAGGATGAATACTCAACTTCTGCATCAACATGGATGGAACTGGAGGAGATTATGCTAAGTGAAATAATTTAAGCAGAGAAATCCAGTTACCATATGGTTTCACTTATTTGTGGAACATAGGGAATAATATGGAAGACATTAGGAGAAGGAAGGGGAAAAATGAAGGGGGGTAACTCAGAGGGGGAGATGAACCATGCAAGTCTATGGACTCCAGGAAACAAACTGAGAGTTTTAGAGGGGATGGGGTGGAGGGGATGTGTTAGCCCAGTGGTGGGCATTAAGAAAGGCATGCATTGCATAGAGCACTGGGTGCTATACACAAACAATGAATCTTGGAACACTACATCAAAAACTAATAATGTACTGTATGGTGACTAACATAATATAGTAAAAACAAATAAATAAATAATAAAACCCACATGAGGAGGGGGAAAAAGTGTTATAGACAACAATCCAGGAAAGGGTATAAAATGAAATCATAACAAATACTCATGTATTACTCCCCCAAAAAAAGTTGAAAAAGGGGGTGAAAGTAATGAAGTACAGATAAATGATATAGAAACAAATAGCAAGATGGTAGACTTGAACCCAATAACATCAATAATTACATTAAATATAAATGGTCTATGGGGAGCCTGGGTGGTTCACTCAGTTGGGCAGCTGCTTTCGGCTCAGGTCACGATCCCAGCCAGACTCCTCAGATCAAGCCTTCCGTTAGGCTCCCTGCTGAGCAGGAAGGCTGCTTCTCCCCTGTCTGCCATTCCTGCTGCTTGCGCTTGCTCTCTGTCTCTTTTGCTCACTCTCTCTATGTCAAATAAATAAATAAAATCTTAAAAAAATAAATAAATGGTCTAAACACCCCAACTGAAAAGCAAAGGTTGTCATATTAGATTTAAACACAGCCATATGCTACCCTATTTGAAACTTACTTTTAGCATATAAAAGTAAAAGAATGAAAGATGGCATACTATGTTAACTCTAATGAAAGGCAAGTTAAAGTAGCTATATTAACATAAGACAAAATAGATGTAAAATCCAATAACATCAGGAAAAAGGATATTTTCATAATGATTAAGATCAATTCATGAAGAGAACATAATTTCAAATGCATATTCATCTAATAAAAGATATATAAAATATGAAAACCAAATAAACCAATTATTAATGAAATGGAAATTGAAAGTACAATGAGATACTATCTCATGCTCATTAGGGTGGCTAATATTTTTTAAAAAGAAGGAAAGAAAAAGAAAATATAAAGTTTTGGTAAGGATATGGAGAAATTGGAACCTTTGTGCACTGTTAGTGGGAATGTAAAATGAGGTAGCCGCTATGGAAAAAAGTGTGGCATTTCCTCCAAAAAATTAAAAATAGAATTACCATATGATCCAGAAACTCCACTTCTAAGTACATAGTCAAAAGAATTGAAAGCAAAGTCTTGAACAGATATGTATACACCCATTGTTCATAAAGCTAAAATGTAGAAGCAAATCTAGTGTCCATCAATAAATGAATGGATAAACAAAATGTTATTTGTATAGCCTCCACAAAGTCTTCTCCAGAAACTTCAAGAACAGTAGTGACCATTTTCTTTAAACCACATCTTATGAAAATTGTCAGCTGAATTTCATCTCAAGCTCCAAGATGGCCCATGCCATGGTGATGTTGAAAACAATTCTGTGGTGGAGCAAGATGGCAGAGGAGTAGGAGACCCAAGTATCACAGGCCCGAGGAGTCCAGCTAGATAGTTTTCAAACTATTCTGAACACCTACAAACGCAACAGGAGATCAAAGAGAAGAGCAGCAATTCTAGGAACAGAAAAGCAACCACTTTCTGGAAGGTAGGCCATGTGGAGAAGTGAATCTGAGGCAACATAATGGAAGAGAGATAACGGGGGGAAGGGCTGGCTCCCAGCAAGCAGTAGAGCAGTGGAGCACAAAATTGGAACTTTTAGAAGTCTGCTCCACTGGGGGATGTCGCTCCAGAGGCTGAGAGAGGGTGGGGCCCTTGCAGGGACAATATGGTTTCAGGACCTGCAGGGTCACAGAAAGACCAGGGTTGCCTGAGTGTGGCAGAGTTTTCAGGTATCAGAGCAGGGAAGCCGGCTGTAGAGACAGAGCCAAGCAGTGGGGTCTCAGATCAGGGTTACCATTAAACCATGATCTGAGGCATAGTCAGGCCACCGCTCTTGGAGGCAGGGACCCCACAAGTGACAGATCTGGGAAGACCCCCTCCTTCCTCCTCCAGGAGGAGCAGGAAAGGAGCAGGCTGTAGGAATCTGCTGGGTTTGGAGACTCCAAAAGGGGCCATGGGCAGAGATAGAAATGCTCAGTCACAGGCTGGGTGAGCTCAGAGTACGGCCAGAGACCAGGGAGATGGGGGGGTATTTACTGCTTTTATCTGAGGGCACACTGAGGAGAGGGGACCCAAGCTCTTGGCTCCTCCGGGCCAGAGACCAGGAGGCCACCATTTTCATTCCTGTCCACCAAAGCGGTACGGAAAGCATTCAGGGAACAAAAGCTCCCAATAGCGATCCCGAGCAGATTGCTTAGCCTGGCCCCTGGCAAGGGCAACGCAATTCTACCTCTGGCAAAGACATTTGAGAATCACTACAACAGGCTCCTCCCCCGGAAGATTAGCAAGAACATCCACCCAAGACAAAGTTCACTGATCAGTGAGAACTGGGGAAGTCCAGAGCTAGGGGAAAGCAAAATATAGAATTCACGGCTTTTTCCTATAATACTTTAGTCTTTCAAAGTTAAATTTTTTAATGTTATTTTTTCTTATTCTATTGCTTTTAATTTTTCCTCTTCCTTATTTTAACCTTTTTAAACATATTATCTTATCAGTACCTTTTTAAAACATCTTTTAAAATTTTCATTGTCATAGTCATATTCTATCCCTTCATTGTATTTAACCTTATTTTTTGTATACATATAGGTTTTTCTTTATTTAAAATTTTGGGATACAGTTTCTTCTAACGTCAAAATATACCCTAAATCTAGCATATGGCTTTGTTCTAGTCTCCAGCCTGAGCACATTCTCTCCCTTTTTTTTTCTTCTTTCTTTTTTCAACCAACTTCCTATCTTATCAATTCCTTTTTTAGAATCTTTTAAAATTTTCATCTTTACAGTCATATTCCATCCCTTCATCGTGTTTACCCTTATTTTATATATATATATACTTTTTTCTTTCTTTAAAATTTTTGGAGGCAGTTTCTTCTAACAGACCAAAATATGACCAAAATACAGCCAAAATCAAGTGTGTGCCTCTGTTCTACTCACCAGTCTAATATATATAAATGCATACATCTATTTTTTTGTCCTCTTTTCTTCTCCCACTAGTTTTGGGTCTCTTCTGATGTGGTTAGTGTCTATTTTTCTGATGTCCTTACTACCCTTTTAGTATTTTGTTCTCTCATTCACTTATTCTTATCTGGATAAAAGGACAAGGCAGAAAAGCTCACCACAAATAATAATAATAATAATAAAGAAAGAAATAACAAGAGGCTATACCAACAGATAAGGACCTAATCATTATGGACATTAGTAAGATGTCAGAACTAGAGTCCAGAATGATGATTATCAAGGGGCTAGCTGGGCTTGAAAAAAGCGTGGAAGATACTAGAGAATCCCTTTCTGGAAAAATAAAATCCTTTTCTGGAGAAATAAAAGAGCTAAAATCTAACCAAGTTGAAATCAAAAAAGCTATTAATGGGGCACCTGGTGGCTCAGTGGGTTAAGCCTCTGCATTCTGCTCAGGTCATGATCTCAGGATCCTGGGATCAAGCCCCACATCAGGCTCTCTGCTCAGTGGGGATACTACTTCCTCCTCTCTCTGCCTAGTTATGATCTCTCTTCCTCTCTCTCTCTCTCTCTCTGTCAAATAAATAAATAAATAACTTTTTTTAAAAAAGCTATTAATGAGGTGCAATAAAAAATGGAGGCTCCTACTGCTAGGATAAATGAGGCAGAAGAGAGAATTAGTGGTATGGAAGACCAAATGATGAGAAGCTGAGCAAAAGAGAAACAAACAACTACTGGACCATGAGGGGAGCATTCGAGATATAAGTCATAGCATAAGAGGAAACAATATTAGAAGATTTGGGATCCCAGAAGAAGAAGAAAGAGAGAGAAGGCAGAAAGTTTAGTGGAGCAAATTATACCAGAGAATTTCCCTAATTTGGTGAAGGGAATAAGCATCAAAACCTAGCAGGCACAGAGAATCCCCCTCAAAATCAATAAAAATAGGTTAACACCCTGTCATCTAATAATAAAACTTACAAGTCTCAGTGACAAAGACAAACTCTTGAAAGCATCTTGGGTCGAGAGGTCTGTAACCTACAATAATACAAACATTGGATTGGCAGCAGACCTATCTACAGAGACCTGGCAGGCCAGAAAGGACTGGCATGATACATTCAGAACACTAAACAAGAAAAATATGCAGACAAGAATACTGTATCCAGGGGCGTCTGGGTGGCTCAGTGGGTAAGAGCCTCTGTCCTTGGCTTGGGTCATGATAACAGGGTTCTGAGATTGAGCCCCACATCGGGCTCTCTGCTTGGCAGGGAGCCTGCTTCCTCTTCTCTCTCCACCTGTCTCTCTGCCTACTTGTGATCTCTGTCTGTCAAATAAATAAATAAAAATCTTAAAAAAAAATACTATATCCAGTTAGGTTGTCATTGAAAATACAAGGAGAAATAAAAAGCTTCCAAGACAAAAAACAAAAACAAAAACAAAACAAACAAAAAAACTAAAAGAATTTGCAAACACCAAACCAACTTTTAATATTGAAATACCCCTTTCAATATTGAAAGGGGTCCTCTAAGCAAAGGAAGAGCCTAAAAGTAACAGACCAGAAAAGAACACAGACAATATACAGTAACATTCACCTTACAGGCAATACAATGATCCTAAATTCATATCTCTCAGTAGTTACCCTGAATGTAAATGGGCTAAAGGCCCCCATTCAAAAGACAAAGGGTATCAGATGGAATAAAAAAAATTAAAATAAACCAAGACCCATTGCTATGCTGTCTGCAAGAACTCATTTTAGACCAAAGACACCTCCAGATTTAAAGTAAAGGGGTGGGCAAACAATTTACCATGCTAATGGACATCAAAAGAAAGCTAAGATGGCAATCCTTATATCAGATAAATTAGATTTTAAGCCAAAGACTGTAATAAGAGGTGAGGAATGAAACTATATCATACTCAAAGGATCTGTCCAACACGAAGATCTAACAATTTTAAATATCTATCCCCTTAACATGGGAGCAGCCAGCTATATAAACCAATTAATAACAAAATCAAAGAAACACATCAACAATAATACAACAATAGTAGGGGACTTTAACACCCCCCCTCACTGAAATGAATTGATCATCTAAGCAAAATATCAACAAAGAAATAAAGGCTTTAAGTGAAACACTGGACCAGATACACTTAGATATATATTCAGAACATTGCATCCCAAAGCAACAGATTACACATTCTTCTAGTGCACATGGAACATTCTCCAGAATAGATCACATCCTGGGTCACAAGTCAGCTCTCAACTGGTACCAAAAGTTTGGGATCATTCCCTGCATATTTTCAGACCACAAAGCCCTGAAGCTAGAACTTATTCACAAGAGGAAAGTTGGAAGGAACCCAAACACATAGAGACTAAAGAGCATCCTACTAAAGAATGAATGGGTCAACCAGGAAATTAAAGAAGATTTTTAAAAATTCATGGAAACAAATGATAATGAAAACACAACTGTTCAAAATCTGTAGGACAGAGCAAAGGCAGTCCTGAGAGAAAAGTATATAGCGACACAAGCCTTTCTCAAGAAACAAGAAAGGTCTCAAGTACACAACCTAACCCTACACCTAAAGGATCTGGAGAAAGAACAGCAAAGAAAGCCTAAACTCAGCAGGAGAAAATAAATAATAAAGATCAGAGCAGAAATCAATGAAATAGAAACCAAAAGAACAGTAGAACAAATCAAGAAAACTAGGAGCTGGTTCTTTGAAAGAATTGATAAGATTGATAAACACCTGGTCAGACTTATCAAAAAGAAAAGAGAAAGGACCCAAATTAATAAAATCATGAATGAAAAGGGGAGAGATCATAACCAACACCAAAGAAGTACAAACAATTATAAGAACATATTATGAGCAACTATACACCAGTAAATTTGACAATCTGGAAGAAATGGGTGCATTCCTAGAGACATACAAACCACCAAAACTGATCCAGAAAGAAATAGAAAACCCAAACAGATCCATAACCAGTAAGGAGATTGAAGCAGTCATCAAAAATCTCCCAACAAACAAGAGCCCAAGGCCAAACGGCTTCCCAGGGGAATTCTACCAAACATTTAAAGAAGAATTATTCTCCTGAAACTGTTCCAAAAAATTAGAAATGGAAGGAAAACTTCCAAACTCATTTTATCCTGAAACCAGACAAAGACACCCCATCAAATAGGAAAATTACAGACCAATATCCTTGATGAACATGGATGCAAAAATTCTCACCAAAATACTAGCTAATAGGATCCAAAAGTAATTAAAAGAATTATTCACCACAACCAAGTGGGACTTATTCCAGGGCTGCAGGTTTGGTTCAACATCTGCAAATCAATCAATGTGATACAATACATTAGTAAAAGAAAGAACAAGAACCATATGACACTCTCAGTAGATGCTGAAAAAGCATTTGACAAAGTACAGTATCCCCTCTTGATCAACACTCTTCACGGTGTAGAAATAGAGGGTACATACCTCAATATCATCAAAGCCATCTATGAAAAACCCACAGCAAATATCATTCTGAATGGAGAAAAACTGAGAGCTTTTCCCCTAAGGTCAGGAGCACAGAAGGGATGTCCATTATCACCATTGCTATTCAACATAGTACTAGAACTCCTAGCCTCAGCAACCAGACAACAAAAGGAAATAAAAGGCATCTGAATTGGCAGAGAAGAAATCAAACTCTGACTCTTTGCAGATGATATGATACTTTATGTGGAAAATCCAAAAGACTCCACTCCAAACCTGCTGAAGCAGATTGATTGCTTCAATCTCCTTACTGGTTATGGGTCTGTTTGGGTTTTCTATTTCTTTCTGGTTCAGTTTTGGTGGTTTGTATGTCTCTAGGAATGCACCCATTTCTTCCAGATTGTCAAATTTACTGGTGTATAGTTGCTCATAATATGTTCTTATAATTGTTTGTACTTCTTTGGTGTTGGCTATGATCTCTCTTTCATTCATGATTTTATTGGGTCCTTTCTCTTTTCTTTTTGATTCCTTGTACAGGAATTCAGTAAAGCATCAAGTTATAAAATCATTGCAGAGAAATCAGTTGCATTTCTATACACCAACAAGACAGAAGACAGAGAAATTAAAAAGTCCATCCCATTGCAATTGCTCCCAAAGCTATAAGATACCTAGGAATAAACCTAACCAAAGAGGCAAAGACTCTACTCAGAAAACTATTAAGTACTCATGAAAGAAATTGAGGAAGACATAAAGAAATGGAAAAATGTTTCATGCTCATGGATTGGGAGAACCAATATTGTGAAAATGGCTATGCTACCTAAAGCAATCTACATGTTTAATGCAATCCCTATCAAAATCCCATCAATTTTTTTCAAAGAAATGGAACAAACTGTCCTAAAATTTATATGGAACCAGAAAAGACCCCAAATAGCCAGAGGAATGTTGAAAAAGAAAGCCAAAGTTGGCAGCATCACAGTTCCAGACTTCAAGCTCTATTACAAAGCTGTCATCATCAAGATAGTATGGTACTGGCACAAAACAGACATATAGATCAATGGAACAGAATAGATATGTAGGGTAGCTCTATTTTCAACTTTTTGAGAATCCTCCATGCTGTTTTCCAGAGTGGCTGCACCATATACTATGGAATACTACGCAGCCATCAAACGAAATGAAATCTTGCCATTTGCAACGACATGGATGGAACTAGAGGGTATTATGTTGAGTGAAACAAGTTTATCAGAGAAAGACAGCTATCATATGATCTCCCTGATATGAGGAATTTGAGAGGCAAAGTGGGGGGGTGGTTGGGGGTAAGGAAAGAAAAAATGAAACAAGATGGTATCAGAGGGAGACAAACCATAAGAGACTCTTAATCTCACAAAACAGAGGGTTGCCAGGGAGAGGGGCATATGGAGAGGGTGATTGGGTTATGTACATTGGGGAGGGTATGTGCTATGGTGAGTGCTGTGAAGTATGTAAGCCTGATGATTCACAGACCTGTATCCCTGGGGCAAATAATATATTTTATGTTAGTTATTAAAAATTAATAAAATAAAAACAAAAAAAGAAGAAAATTGAGAAAAGCAGAATAAAATGTCTTCCTCATTACTAATAAAGTTGAAGCAGGGAAAAGAAATGATGATAGGAAAGAGGAAGAGGGCAAGATGAAGAGCCCATTTGCCCAGCGAACACCTATGGGTCCTGGAGTCTGGGAAAGGTAGTATCTAGAAGCAAAGAAATGCCATGTGCTGAAGTTGAAGTAGGAAGGCACAGAGTCCAACTGACATCCCCTCAGTGTTCTGAGTTCAAACTTTTATCCCCAAGTTTTGCATCCCCTTCATACCTATAAGGACCTGCAACTTCTCCAACCCCCTTCCACTATTTAGTCTCTGTCAGCCTGGACTTCATTCTACTGCTTGTACACCTGAAACTTGCTTCCACCTAGGAACTTTGCCCCACCTGTTTTGTCCATATATTTGAATAATTCCCTCATTCACCTCATCTAAGTCTTTATTCAAATATGACTTTTGCAGAGTGGCCTCTCCAGGTTACCCAATCTGCAAACCACCTCATCATAGTCTATCCTTTTGTCTGCTTCATTTTTTTTCAGAACTTTTATTAGTACCTGATAATAGATATTGTTTATGTCTGTCTTCCCTGTGCAATGAAAGCTCTATAAATACAGGCACCATCAGGTGCTACTGTAACCCCGGTTTATAGAACTGTGCCTAACACTGAGGGAGTGTTCATTAAATGTTTGTTGAAGGCATGAATGAATGAATAAATAAATTAATGATTGATTCTTGACAAAGTATCTGGAGGAGCTATGCAAAGAAAAGTGCTGAATAGAGAGAATAGAGAGAATGATAGAGAGTTGGAAGTCAGTCCTGGAGGCCCACTCTCATCCTATACCAGGCAGCTCCATCCCAGAGAGCCCCCAGGGCACATTTTGCCACCTGTCCATGCTTGACTCTGGCCCCACTCTGGGCAGGCTCTCAGATGTTTCTCCACATGAATGTCCTGTTCTGCCCTGCTTTATCTCAAAGGAGGTCGAGCACTCCAGAGCCCAGGAAAACTGGGTTAGCTGTTAGCGAACGCTTTGTTCATGAGGCCTAAGCAGAAGCTGGTGCTACCAGAGTCCTTACAGATAGAGTCCAAATTTGTTACCAAGAGTTAGAGCTCTCTACTCTCTGCCATTATCTGAACCTTTTCTCCTCCTTAGGTTCCTCCTCCAGGGCTGCTCCAGTCCTACTGCCCTTCTCTGTGTCCCTGATGCGTTGTGCCCAGGCCTCCTGGCCTTGGTACCTGCTATTCCTCTGCCTAGAATCACCCGATCCTCCCTGTCTACTACCACATGC
Source organism: Mustela nigripes (assembly GCF_022355385.1). Classification (NCBI taxonomy): domain Eukaryota; kingdom Metazoa; phylum Chordata; class Mammalia; order Carnivora; family Mustelidae; genus Mustela; species Mustela nigripes. The sequence continues at coordinate 103,642,052 of NC_081562.1, forward strand.
CTGTCCAGCCCACTCCTGGCAACTCCAGTGATTCTTCAAGGAAACTCAGATATCATTCCCTATAGCAAGTCTTCTTTGATCACCTTCCCCACCACATAAACTCCCTCCTTAAAAAAATTGGTCACAGAACATGCAATCTGTCTGTCAGAGAAAGATAAATTTCCACAGAGTGATAGGTCCTCAATGCTTCACAAGATTCCTTTTAAGGACATATTTTTAAGGTTACTAATCAGAGGGTCCTAAGATCTCTTATTAAGAGTCATGGGATTGGGGCACCTGGGTGGTTCTGTCAGTTAAGCATCTGACTTCAGCTCAAGTCTTGAACTCAAGTCTTGAGATTGAGGCCCCTGGTGAGCTCCCCACTAGAGGGAAGTCTGCTTCTCCTTCTTCCTCTCCCTCTGTCCCTCCCCTCACTCATGATCCCTTTGCCTCTCTCTCACACATAAATAAATTAAATTTTTAAAAATGGATCATGGGATATCCCCCTCCATGAAGCCCTAGTCCCTTTCCCTGGTGAATGTCATGAAATTCCTATCCTGCACAACAGCAAGATAAGGGAGGGGAAGACTTAGCCTTCATCTCTCTATAAAAGAAAGCCTATGGTTTTGCTGTGCTAAGAAATGTTAAGGAACAGAGGTAACTGAAGCATACAGCCTTCAGGGGGCATGACTTTTCTTCTCTTTTTCCTGTGTTGCAGTTCTTAGCAAATGGTGAGGTCTTATTTTAAATTACAAGTCTTGTCCTTTTTCAAACCCCAACAGCACCCTTTCTTTTCTTTTTCTTTTAAAGATTTTACTCATTTATTTGTCAGAGAGAGAGAGAACAAGCAGGGGGAGCAACAGGTGAGTGAGAAGCAGGATCCTCACTGAGCAGGGATCCCAATGCAGGACTCGATCCCAGGATCCTGGGATCATGACCCGATCCAAAGACAGATGCTTTAACTGACTGAGCCACCCAGGTGTCCCCAACAGCATCCTTCTATAGATGCTCCCTTGGCACCCCTCCTTCAGTCTCCATAATACCCTTGTAATGGCTTGTATCTTGTCTGACTCTCCTACTAAAGCATAAATGCCTCAAAGGCAAGGACTGTTTCTTACTTGGTTGCATCCCCAAGGCTTATCATAATGCTTGACATGGGGCTGGCACATAGTTTATTCTCAGTAAATGCTTTTTGAAGGAGCAACTAATTAAATGGAAAAATGGATGAATGGGTGGACAAACATTCCCAGTAGAGAAGACCAAGGCTCAGGGTTTGTGTGGCTTCCTCCCAGGTCCCTGATGTCAGCAAATGGCAGAAGTCAGGGCTTCCATGCCATCAGAGTTGGCGCTAGGCAGGATTTCCAAGTCCAGTTTCCCCTTCCATTCTCTTGGTGTCTTCCCAGATGGCTGGAGCCCATATGTGACCTCAAATCTGTTTGGGCTTAACTTTGACACACAAACCAGGTCTGCTTTTCTGATTTCACTCAAAACAGGTGAGCATGTAGCAATCCTGATCAGCACTCACCACCACAAACAATACAAGAGCTACCATGTTAACTAGAAACGATGCTAAGTGCACGTTCACTATTTTCACTTGATCTTTACACCAATCTTTTGAAGAAAGAATATATAACTCTTATTTCAAGGTCATTGCATTAGAAATTGAAAGAACATGGAATCAAGCCTAGAGGAACCTGCCTCCCAAATTTTAACATAGACTTAGGAGAGACAGTGTTGTTGTAAGGTCAAGATCCTCGGTTATAGGGCCAACGATGACAGCCCCTGCCCAAAACATTTCCCATTCAAATTCATCTACTTAGGGCCATATTTGGATCCAACAGCTCTTATTTCTGGCTCCAGCTTGCCACCAACTCACTGTGCATCCTTCAGTCAGTCTTTACCCTCCCTGGCCTTGGATTCCTGCCTATAGAAAGAGAAGGGACTAGATTCAATACAGCAGAGCCCAGGGATCTAAAAGCCATGTCCTTGTCCAAGGGGACCAAGCTGGGGACATGAACCAGTAGAGTGGGTGATGACACCCATCGCAGGTAAGTAAGGGACTATGGCAGGGAGAGGATGGGCACCTTCTCTAAGAGGTGGCCAGTATCCCATGACATTATCTTCTGATCATAAATATCTTGATTTTTAAATGCTTGCCTCTATGAGGCCAAATGAAACAAACTATGCGCAGGTTTGGTTCATGTGTTCCCGTTATTTTTCACTGTTGTGTTCTCAGCTAGAGAGCTGAGGTCTGGAAAAAGGAGAAGGTCAGTGAAAGACAAAAACAGAACAAATAGGTACACAGCCCTGAGAAGCCAACCATGAGGAAAACCTGAGCTTCTGCTGATCAGAATAACCAAAATACGGAAGATAGAAACTGCCAAAACCAAGAACAATGCATGATATTTAAGGTAATGTAGGATAGGCTGGAGAATGGAAGTTGGCCATGCTAATTTAGCCATGTTAAGTCTCAGTGGGTACAGAAAAAGTGAATTGCTCTCAAAGAAAGTGATGAGTGTTTAGATGTGCAGATTCAGGGTAGAGTAGTGGTTCTCAAACGTGAGTGCATCAGAATTACCTGAAGAATAGATTGCAGGACCCACCCTTAGAGTCTCTGATTCAGTAGGTCTGAGGTAGGATTGAGAATTTGTATTTCTTTTTTTTTCTTTTTTTTTTTTAAAGATTTTATTTATTTATTTGTCAGAGAGAGAGCGAGCGAGAGGGAGCACAGGCAGACAGAATGGCAGGCAGAGACAGAGGGAGAAGCAGGCTCCCTGCGGAGCAAGGAGCCCGATGTGGGACTCGATCCCAGGATGCTGGGATCATGACCTGAGTCGAAGGCAGCTGCTTAACCAACTGAGCCACCCAGGCGTCCCGAGAATTTGTATTTCTAACAAGTACCCTGATGATGCTTGCCACCTGGTTGGTCCAGGGACCACATTGGTAACCAATGGGAATTTGGGTTCTGGTATATGACTATTTATATTTGGAACCAGGCCCACCATGTAATAGCTATGTGACCCTGGGAAATTGATTAAGCTTTTCTGTGTCTCAATTCCTTCTTTTATAAATTGGGGACATTATTAGTAGCTATTCAAAAGATCACTGAAGAATTAAATTCAATAGTCCATGTAAAGAGCTTTGAAATGTGCTTAGAGCATAGTAAGTACTCAATGAATGTCATCAAGGATTTCTGTTTGTAAAAGGAGCTCAGTAGAAGCTCCAGTGGCAGTACACTGGGACTGGTAACACAGGAGCTCCATGATGACCTCTAGGTATGAGGAGGCAACAGGAGAGAAGTTATTGGAACCCAGAGATGGTGATGGCTATACGGAGTGGGCTACATGAAAACTTCAGTTCTCAGAAAGAGTAGACAGTGACCCCATAGGGAAGGATCTGGAAGAATAACTACTCTGACTTCACTCCCCTCCCTTCTCTGATCTGCTGATGCTCCCCTCTAGTGGAACTCTACCAGCCAGAGGCCTGGGGGAGGGGGAAAGAGAGTCTATTGACACAGTCCAATATAATTCAGTCTTTCAGGGCACAAATCAGAGTGAAAAGGATGAGAACAAACTGGAGGAACAAATGCAAGATACCAACACACTTAGAAAAGAGCCTCCAGATATCTTTGGTCTACACCTGACCTTGAAGCAGGTTGACCCCTAATCCAACTCAGATTGCTGACCTCCAGTGAAAGAGCTAATACATTCAGTCCACATCCTGCAGCCTAAAATGCAGGCCACACCCCAACATCAATCTCATCACTGGCCTTCCTGGAAAAGTGAGCCAGAAGATCCTGGTTCAAGACCTAGCCAGACTCTGACACTGAGCTGTCTAGGCACCTAGTATGGAGAAAACTGAACTCCTTGGCTTTCTGTAAGGCATAATAGACCAACTTTCAATAAGCAGAAAAGATAAGATGAATTTAGCAGAGATTGGAAAATAAACACAGTAACCTGACACATAGCATCATCCGTGCCTAGAGCCTGGCTGTGGCCCTGAAGTCAACTCTGACCTTGACAAATCGCCTCTACTCGGAACCTCCCCATCTGAAAGAGTCACTCTCATTCCTGCCCTCTTTTCCACTTGGGTCCTCCTTATTCTTCAGATGTGGTACCTGGAAAGATGTGCTTCATCTTTCAGATGTGCCAAGTCACCCTAGATTCTTTGGATCTGAGAGCAATACCTGATATAATAGTGATTATTCATTATCTGAAATTGGGTAGCATGAACTACTGCAAAACAATATACTGTAAGGAATGGATCTGTTGAAGTGATGGACTGAATTAAAATAGTTGCTACTAAATATTTTCCTAAGACTGGTAACTTTTGGTGCTTTCTTTACTCATATCCTGGTTCTCATCTCCAGAAACCTTGAGAAGGACTGAGGTGATGCACTTTCCTGACACCGGTGGGGAAATGACCTGGAAAAGGCAAGTAGCCGACTCTCCAAAAAGATCCAGGCACAACAAGGTATAGAAGATACACAGAAAGCTTACCATGGATAGAGAAGATACCATGTACAAATATAGAGCACAATTATATTCACTAAAACCTGTAGTTGGAAAAGTTGACTTAACAGATAGAGAGACCTGAAAGCGACCTCAATGAGTCATGAAGTTCTGTTCCCTGGCTATCAGTAAAATGTTATTAACTCAGCCTAAATAGCCTAAGGGACTTCTTAGGGTCACCCAGACAAACTACACCAGCTACACAAACTAAATGTAAAATCCTTACTCAATAGGTACAAACTAGATTTGGTTTACAAGTCAGAGCTCTGACAAAAGGCTTCCAGATTCCCCAGGAATAAAGCCCATTCTGTTATAAGGAAAAGAGGGAGAATGAGGGCATGGAAGTTCACATTAGAACTTTCTGAGAGAATTGGATGATGCTGGGGGTATTAAACAATGTTTCATGTAAGGAAATACCTGGTTACTTCCTTATGGCTTCAACCACTTCTCCAGGGTCACACTAATCTTTGTTCTTCTCCCTCCTAAAGGATAATCTTTGTTCTTTGTTGTAATCTTTGTTCTTCTCCCTCCTAAAGGATAATGCTATATGGTAAATGCAGAACAAACTGAGAACTTCAAACTCCCCGATTCTTTATTTTGCAGTACTCTCAGGGTCAAGGACAGCCTCGGAAAAGAACTGTCCCATAGCAAGCAAGATGCAGAGCCTGGGCTATCACCAGGTCTCCCAAATCCCTTAGACCTCATCCTAAAATTACTTAATACCCAACTTTCAGCACCAATGCCAAATGAGATAGAGAACCCCTGATGTTAACTCACAAAGGCAACCAGTTCAGAACAATCACCCTGCATTGCTCCTCTGAGTAGGTAATCTCTACTCATAACTCATTCACTCACTCACTCATTCATTCATTCAACGAACATCACTGAGTCCTTCCACGGCCTTAGCATTGTGCTTTGGTGTAGCTAAAGGACTGGCAAGGAGCAAGAGCAGAACTGGGAAGAAGGAAGCCAGTTACAGTGGCTCAGACAAGACACAATGAGGGTCTGATCTAAGGCAATAGGGATAAGGAAAAGGAGGTGTTAGAGTAGAATTAAAAGTAGAGTTAAAAAGGATTATGTTATATATCATCTGGGATTAGGGTAGGGGAGGTGAGAATAAGAGAAGCCTCTGGTATGATTCCCGATTTCTGACTAGACTGAAGGAGAGAATGGAAATGCCTTCATGAAGACTGGCACACACGGGGAGACACAGATGAGCAAGTTCAGAGGAAACATAAGTTCATTTTGGGTCATGTTGAAATTGAAGTGCCTGCAAAACCCTGAGAAAGAGAAATCCAGCCAAGGTCTGGACATCACAAGGCATGGAAGAGGGACAGTAAGCTGGAAAGAGGATCACTAAGAGGTGAAGGGGAAAAGAATCCACATGAGAGATTGGGAGAAAAATCAGAAATGTGGGAGAGGCAGGAGAAAGTAGGGCTTCAAACACCAAAGAGGAGATGCTATCAAGAAAAACACAACTACCAACAGTGTCTAATGTCATAGATTGGTCATGTGCAATGAGAATCCATAACATTTGGTAATAGGGGAAGGAGGTCTCCAAGGTTGGTGATGAGGTCACATCAGAAGAGCATAACATTGGATCAGCCCTTCCCCAGGCCCTCAGTATGAAGCTCAGGTTCTTGCTCCAGCCAGGGTACACCAAGGAGTATGACATCCTGGCTAGGGCTTGTATCTGGGAGATAAGCCAGATCCCAGCACTTTAGAAATGATGGTCTTGCACTGCACACTGGGGAAGATGAAGAAGTATGGCTTCAAAAAATCTGAAGCTCAAATCTTCCCTTTTATTTCCCCGCCCTTTTAGTCCTGCACACATTCAGAACAGGCTAGACCTGTGACACCAGTAAAGTTATGCTCAGCTGCCTGGTTGAGTGGGTATTAAAGAACTGCTCCCAGAGCCTGGATGCTCTCCAAGATCCAGGCCCACAGAGCCCAGAACCAAGAAGCTAAGGTTGTCTCCCCCTGCCACCTGAATGATAAGCCCTTCATCTTCTCTCCTGCCTGAAAAAGAAAGAGCCATTACTCTTAGAAGTCTAGAAGCCATGCCTGGGAAATGAGAGAGAACAGAGCAGACTGAGCCAGCAGGTGGAAAACAAAAATGAAGGCAGAGGTTTCTGGAGGAAGATTCACTCTTTGCCAGATAAGTAGCTGCCTGAAAGCTCTACCCTGACACTGTTTGTTCAAATCAGGACCCTAAAAAGGTCTGCTCCTCACCAAGCCAAAGTCCAGATTGACAGCAACTTTTTGCTTTTCCCCAAACCTCCACGTTCTATGCCATTTGCCACCGAAGGGGAAAACATCTCCCATTTTGCACAGCACGAATTTAGCACACGTGGGCATGTCTGGAAGGGGAAGCCATGTGGAGGATGGCGATGAGCTTGTCTCCAACTCCACTGACAACTCAATAAGGGGAAATTGGCATAACGTTGCTCTGGGAGGCACTTGAGATAGCAAGTGAATCACAACAAAGTTTGAGTCTTGCACAATACCTCCTCCCTTTCCCAAATGGCCTTACTCCCTTTGTCTCATTTAGTTCAAAGGCACCCCTATCAAGTAGGATAGATTAGGATCAACTCATCCATTTTTCATTTGGTAGCTGAGAGTTGTAGAAGGCAGATGACAAAAGAGTAAGGATCATGGGCTCTGCCTGTTTTTGTTCTCAACTCCTTCTATACTACCTACTATGAGCTGAGGGCCTAAGGAACTGGAGCAAATAATCAAGGCAAGTTGAGGCAGTCCCTCCTTAGTCTTAGGGCAGGACCTGATTGTCTTGACTAGATTAAGTAGAGTACACTCCAGGGGTGGGGGAGTGGATTTCAAGAACTCTGAGACTGTGGATCTTTGATGCTGGAGTAGAGCTGGAAGAAGAAAAGGAGGTGGGTTCAGGTCTGGTAGAGCTTCAGTGAAGCCTCTAAGAGAAGCCACCAGATCTGATTTTGTGGCTAAAGTCCTAGGACCCTGCAGTACTGGCAGCTCAAGACATTGATATGGTTTTCTCTACATCTTAGAATATGGAGCATCTTGTTTTTAACCTCATAAACACAGGAATGAATAGCAGTGCTGGACCAATATAACCCTGAACAAAGGAGCCTGGGCAAAGCTAGGGGCAGGAGTCATGTTCACTCTAGAGAGCATCTGAGCCCCAGAGCAGGAGGCTGAAGTTAGGAGCCAAAGCCTCAGGGTAGTTCAGAATCTCTTATCTGAGGACATACACCACTAGGACTCCTGTTCACATCAGCCTGTAAGGCTGGGAATAAATATATTGTTGATCCAAACCCCCAAACTCTTCTGCCTCAGAGTTTTCAGGGGAGGCTCCATGGTCTCTCTGCTGCATCTTGCCACTACTAAAGTACAGGTAATTCCCAATCACCCAGGCAAAATCCTGACCCCCACCCTTTCTGGAATAGACACCTTGACTGTTCAGGAGGGTATTAAACTTACACCCTTGTTTGTTCAAAAATCTCCTCTTAGCCAGTTTGCCTTGACTATAAACCTTCTTCCTACAATTCTAGCTTTATTCATCAGCAACTCTTTCTACACTACTGGGACATCTAAATGGGACACTTAACTACAGCATGCTTTGGGTCAGGAAGATTTCTTGTTATAGGGGATCCTATGCGACATAGTTGAGACCAGTGTGTTAGGAAGGGACCAATAGATATCCATTTAAACAATAGCATCCATAGGACATTTTCAATACAGGAAAGGTGTATATAGCAATGATCATTCATTGATTTTCAATGATCATTGATTGAAATTGATTGAATGGTCATTGATGATTATTGATTGAATTGATCATTCAATGGTTTTAAACCTCTAATGGGTCTAGACACTGTAGTGGGTGCTGGGATTCAATGGTGAACAGCAGAGACTTTCTACTCTCACAAAATTTATGGGGGCTTATAGACAAGGAAACCAGCAAGTACAGTGTGATATGTGCCATGACAAGGAATGCACAGGTACTATGGGATCACGTGGGTGACAGAACTAAGCCAGACTTGGTATCAAGGAAGGCTTCCAGGAAGTGGTGCTGTCTAAGCAAAGACCTGAAGGAAGAGTGGTAGGTACCCAGAGAATAGAGGGAAGAAGTTGAGCATAGTTGGAGCGGGCAGAAAGGACTTATAAGAAAAGAAGGAAAGGAAAATGGAAAAGAGCTCAGGGGCATGACTCATAGAGCTCTATGAGCTATGCTGAGGAGGGGGCCTTTCTCCAAATAATAAGGGAAAAGTCACTGAAGGGGGTTAAAGAGGTGAGAAGTAGAATCAGATTTCCACATTAGAACACACATTCATTCTGCTGGGAGAATAAATCTAAGCAAGGAAAGGGAGGGTGTGGGGATAGTGTCCAGGACATCACTGTGGAGATCCAAGCAAGAGATTGGGGGGCCATGAACCAGGATTACAAAAGTGGGACCAGAAATGGGAGGACAAGTTCAGGACAAAGAGACAAACCCGTGGGATGTAGAATCATCACTCATTGTGGAAAAGGGGTGATAGGAGAGTCCGGGCTTACGACGGGTGAATGGACACCGAGCAGGATGAGGATTAGCGGGAGGAGAGGCAGGCAGGGTGGTGGAGGGAATGCTATCCCTCAGGAAAGCCTGTGAGACACCCAAGTGGGGATGTCCTGTAGGCAGTCAGCTATGTGGGCCCAAGCTCAAAGGAGAGATCTAGGCTACAGCTTGGAGTCCGGGAATGATCAGCATATAAACTAGTAATGAAGCCAGGAGAGGGGATAAGACGGCCTGGGTGGGTAGTAAGAAAAGAAGGTGACTCAGAACCCAGCCCAGAGGAAAGCCACAGCGCCTGAATTGCATAATCAATGTTACCCATCAGCAAAGTCAGGGCTGCATAACCTTCCTGACCCTACAAGTCAGATCTGTCTCTGTAAGACTCTCTGTCAGATTCCCACACTCAGCCTCACACCAGCATGGGTCCCACATATGACACACTCCCCCATTTGTCTCCTCAGATCCTCGGTCAGGCTCAGAAGCTCCAGGCTAGTAATTAAATGTGCACCTTACGTATCTCCTACTACAGATTGCAAACCACATAGGATAAGTAGGTAAGTGTACAGGCATGTACTCCTGCATGATAAGACCTCCGAACTTAGGTGTACACACACATCCCTGCCTAGAGACACCCACACACCCTCCAGTCTGGATTAGGTCATTTATAGCCACTCAACTGAATGTTAGAACGGACTGTTCTCACTTTGAACTACAGATTTTTCCCTAAAAACAGAACAAAACCTGGGCAGATAAACATTTATAACAGGAAGGGAAAAAAAGAAAACATTTGTTGAGATTCCTCTTTATATCTTACTCCATGATCAGATTTAATCCTCATGGCTAACCTGTAAAATGGGTTTTAGAATCCCAAAATGATGAAGAGGAGAACTCAAGTCTGACTCCAAAGAGCTTCCCTGTCCCAGCCTGGAACAATTTTAATTGTGGAGAAGGGGGAGGAGAAAGAGATTCTAACAAAAAGAAGCTGGTGTGGTATATGTGTGATATGCAGGTTTGTTACCTTTATTCGCTATCCTACTATGTACCTGGAGGCAAGAGCTGACCAAATGTGCATAAGTAAAGAGCATTCCTTAATTAGAATCCTGTCTACACTTCTGATGGGCTGTAATCATTTTTGTAGGACTGTCTGAAGGAGTCTCCTTAGAGAGCAACTGTCATAACTGCTTGTCAGGGACAAATGAAGTCCTTGAATTTAAGGCGTCTATGGGAATTATAGCCTTTCATTTTCCAGCAGGCCCAGCCTTCAACGGCCACCACTGTACTTCACTTCTCTAACAAGAGATTACCTTTCACAATAGAGCTACAAATAGGGCCCTAATTGATGAATTTGCTAATGGCCCTTCCCTTTATAGTGGCATTAGCCTGGTTCTCTTTGAGCTGAACCTCCCTCGGGTCAGGCCTCACATGCAGGGCATGTATTCTACTAGATTCATGGCAAAGAGGACAGGGAGTTTAACTCAGTCATTAAACATCTGATTTGTCACATGAGCCTGGGCAATATCTCTATCCTCTCTCTTCCTTTCTCCTGTGCCTCAGTTTCTCTCAGTAGGAACATGGGGGAAAGTTATTGATCAATCCAGTAATCAAGAAGGAATTGCTCTCTTCCTAGCAGCAAGCCTTACAAAGGGCACAGACAAGTCTGAGGTATTGGGCCGTCCCTCAGAAGGTCTACAACCAAGCATGATTGAAACTCTCTCCTCTCCCATTTCTCTCACATCTGTAGATACTCAGTGAGGTCTCCATCTCATTCTTTAAATGTTGCTGAACACCTGCTTCCGAGAGCTGGGAGTTGGGTAGGCCAGCCTGTGGGTCACAGAGAACCTTGTCCCTCCTGTGACTGAAACACTTCACATGGGGGCTAGTGGTCCCTGAGCCCTAGGGGGCTAAAGAGCCTTGTCTTCACGGCTCCTGCTGAATTGGTAATTCAGAGATTGAGTAATTTGAATCAAAGATGCCCTTCTTTGACTGTTCTGCTCTAGCTCTGCCAAAACTGGCTCTATCATATCAGTGGTAAAGGCCCTTTATCCATCCACCCCCCTTCTGGGACAGCACTGGATAAGCCCAGATTACAAATAATAGCTTATCTTTCTTGAGCATTTACCATGTGCCTGGAGTGTGCTTTATGTGAAATAATTTGTTTAATCCCCATGATAACTAAATGGGATAAACCGCTATCACCATCATAGGTGATGAGGCTAAGGCACAGACAATGATGGTACCTTGCGCAGGCAAGTACCTGGGATGGTACCCACCCCAGGCCTACCCAGTCCCAGGGGCTGTACGCTTCACACAAAACCACCTCCAGTGAGAAGTCAGCAGCCCACATGGTTTAACTGGAAGGTACCAAGAAAATCCTTATCCCTCCTGCCTTCCAGAATTTCCCCTCAAAGAAACTAGTAATGGCTCGCAGTTCTACCTCTGAAATAATTCCTTTGGCAAAGACAAAGCAAACCTCCTAGGTGGTTGAGGCAATCTAATACATGGAGCCTGTTACAGAAGGAGGGGCTCCAATTCACCATAGGGCCTTTCTGGAATATACATAGAAGTGTATCAGTTCCTTCCCAAATCCCCCAAGCTTTCAGCAAGTGGGAGCTTGTGTGGGGCAAAGACGCAAATAAGCTCAAAGTTGGGGATGTGGATAAAAACAGGAGAGAGACCCAAGTCAACAGCAAAGCACATTACAGTTCTGAGAATACCTCACCTTGGTTACTTTCTAGCTCTGTAATCAACCACTGCAAGTTCCCACTTCTTTAACTGCAAAATAGAAATAGAAAGAGCTGCATTGTAATCTTCTTGGGTAAATTAAATAAAGTGATGCTTAAAAGCACTTAACACTGTGCCCAATGCACAATATGGACGTTAAAATTGCAGCTCTTATTATAATTATTTCTATTCTGTAAGGGAGGAAGACCCAGTCGAGACACTGAGAAGCCAGTGGGCAAGGTGGACAGCTGAGCTAGCAGGAGGAAAGGGACTTGAAAGAGAGAAACTACCTTCATCAACTTTGCAACGATTCTCAGGCTGAAATATGTATTCATTCAGTCATTCGTCTTCATTTTCAACTCAGACCTAATACATGTGGACCCTGTGTCAGAGGATGTGGGTTGAACCAAGTTGAATCAAGTACCCTCCCCAAAAATGTGAAGTCCTAACCCCTGCACCAAGAATATGAAACTTTCTGGAAGTAAGTTCTTTGCAGACATAATCAAGTTCAGACAAGATCATACTAGATTAGGTTGGACTCTAATCCAGTATGACTGGTGTGCTTATAAAGAGGCAGAAATGCAGACACACACATAGACATGGGGAAGAGGGCCATGTGAAGATGAAGGCAGAGATTGCAGCAATGTGTTGACACGCCAAAAAATATCGAGCATATCTGGCAGCAGCTAGAAGTTAGGAAAGAAGTGAGAAGCGCCCCCTAAGAACCTCCAGAAGATACCAGCCCTACTGACACCTGGGTTTCAGACTTCTGGACTTCAGAACTGTGAGAGAATGAACTACTGTTGTTTTAGGCCAGCCAGTTTGCTATCCTTTCTTACAGCATCCCTAGAAAACAAACACAGGTGATAAAACCACAAAGAGACATTTAAAGCCCAAAGTTCCTGTTCTGAAGTCTTTGCTATTCTTTTCACCCCATCCCCCAAAAGAGGCATACTGTGTTAGACAAGAGTTTCTCCCCTAGCCCACCACAAGGACTCTAGGCATAAGGATATCTTACATGAGTAGGCGGTGTGGAACGAGGATTGTCCCAGCCACAAGTCATATCAGGTCCCTGCCACCCACAGGGCATAGCACTGGTGACTGTGAAAAGGAGGGTGGCAGGGTGGTGGGGGAGGCAGGGAAAGAAAGCCTGGAAAAAGGAAAGCGGAACTGATGTCTTGTTTTTCTTTTTTTCCAAATCCACCATTCTTCATTTCTCCTCTTAATTTCTCCATTCTTTCTCTTCATATTTTAAGTTTCTACTCTGTTCCTCAGATGCCTTCATAACCTGGTAGACTGGAAAAAAGCACGGGTCTTGGTGGCTAGAAGAGTTTGAATCCCGATTCCATCACTTACTACTTGTGGGATCTTGGGCAAGTAACACTAACCATCTATGCTTTGGCTTCTTAATCTGTATGATGGGGATAATATGTAACTCATAATGTTATGTATGTATGTCTGACATACGCTATATTCTGCATGTGTGTATGTATATGATGTGTGATGTCATACACTGAACATGATGATATAGGCCAAAGCATTTTCAATGTCATTTGAAAAGGACCGTGATCTCATTATACACAGTTCCTAGATTATATGTATAGAGACTCTGGTTTTTGATATTACATTTCAGGACATACTACAAAATTAGCACAAAAAATAAGAGCAATAAATCAGATGCTACATTTAAAGGACCAAAGGCAATGAATAAATGCCAATGTATAAATGGCATTGACCTAGCTGTAAACATGGTCTCAACATCAGCACTGACAATCTCTGTGATATTGGGGAAGATTTTCCATCTCTTGGTTTAAATGATTTGAGTTTCCATCCAGCTCTAAGATTCTATGACTTAATGAAAAGCTGTTTGCTCTTATAAAATTACACTTTTAAAAGAGCTCTTTACTTACGGGTCATCCATGACAAATCTGGGGAAAGCGTGTGCTTGAGGGAATTCTAATAACAAGTGAAGTAGAAAAACCATCTGATGTGTGAACTATCCAATGGGCTGGATAACAGGAAAGGCAAGTCTTCACAAACAACCCTCTCCATCATAGGTAGTTATTCATTGGAGAAGGCTAATGTCAGAATATCACAGACACGGGGCTGAAACACCTTGGAACAATAGCCAGTAGTGAGGGTGAGACAGTCCTAACACAGCCCCTAAATGCAAAGGCAACCAGACAGTTTTTATCTCCTTTTGGAATAATATAAACAAGAGTGACTGGATTTATAATAGAAGAGACTGAACTCCACTTCTGGGAGAACTTCCCACCAGGATACAAAATACGTAAGATGGGGAAATCACCTTCTCCTGAGCTTTTCAGTGAGAGACCAAGCAACCAGCTTGGTGTCCTGGGTTAAGTAAGTATGTTCAGCAGCGAGAGTGTGGACAGAGTGACCTTTTGGAGGTCCCTATCTGCTGGTGTTCTCTCCGTGCTTTCACTAAGTCATTCCACAATGGTGCAATCATAAGTACAGTCACACAACAATCGGCTTCCAGTTACCTTGGCAGTTCACACGTTGTCATGCTGCCCACTTTTCCCCTGCTGGCACAGTAGACTCCAAGGTGTAAGCACTGTTTTTATAGATTTTTGCACGTTCCACACTGGTATGTGATAATCACTTTGCATTGCAGTTAGCAAAGAAGAGGAAATGAAACCCACTCCTGAATTGGAGACAAGAATGTTGTGTTTCACCCTTCTTGACAGCCAAAAGCCAATTTAGGACTCTGAAAAGCTGAATTTCACGGGGTGGGGGGGGGGGCGGGTATCTTCCTAATTCTCCTGAGCTCACTTAAGGATTGAAATCGGTGTTTGCTGAGGGAGGAAACATCAATGTGGATTATTGTTTATGGATCATTTCAGCTGGAGAAGTAAGGAAGTGGGAGAGTTCATCCGGTTTGCACTTTTTCAGCAAGACTCCTAAAAGCTAGCAGGATAATAATCATAAACATTTATTGAGCACTCGCCATATTCTAAACCCTTTGCATGAATTAACTCATTTAATCATCACAACAATTTTATGAGGCCCAGAGAGATTAAGTTATATTCAACCTAACACCACATCTACTGAGTTCCGAGCTGGATTTTAAGTCAAGCAGTCTGACTCTAGAGCTGAGATAGTTAGCTCCCATGCTTTCTTTGGAAAGAGACATGGATGCAGACCATCCTCAAAGAAGCGGGCCTGTATCCTGATATCTTTTGTTCTCTTCCTCCTCAAATCACTGACCTCTGCACTATAGAACCACATTCTTCAGCTGAAAAGAACTTCCAGAGGAGAGGAATCCCTCAGCCACAGCCACCAAATTCCACCATGTCAGAAGTCAGCTCTGTGCTCCCTACAATTCATAGAGCAGCACTCACTGGTACCCTAACCCTATTGTCCCATTGTAAGATTTTCCCCAACCCATAATTATTCTTTCTCCCTGGGTCAATAAGTCAATAGAACGTTAAAAAAAAAAAAAAGTCTCCAAAATGATTCCTTTGCTAAAACTCTTTTCTCACCCCTGGGGGCTCTCCTCTGAGGTGCTAAAACCGCAATCAGGGAGTCATTATCATAAATAATGCATCAGGCTTTCACCAAAAATCAGCAAAGCAAGCAACAGCTCAGAAAAGCCCATTATTCCCCCATGGCTCATAATTGGGCATTGTGATTAATCAATTTATCTGATATTCAGATGAACACCCCATAATAAGAGTCAGCCATTACAGAATATTGAATAGGTACATGAATATCCAAAAGGTATCCATGTTTTGAGTTGCTGCAGCAACTTGATTCCAAGAATCTTTACTCATTTTGAGTTTTAAATGTCCACAATTGAGCAGAAGTGTAGCAAAGGGGTAGGAGATAGAAAGCCCAATTTTCAGAAAGTCATGAGTAACTAAAACCCAGAAGGTTCATGAGCTTGCTTGTGCATAATCATAAAAATCAGTTTAATCAACATTTATTATTTACTGTGTGTCAGGCACAGTGTTAGGAACAGGGTATACCACAACAAAAAAAAAAAAAACAAAAAACAAAAACAAAAACAAAAATTCATCATTTAACTGAAGAAATAGACATATAAAAAGCCAATCAGCTTACAATGGGAAAAATGAGACATGTGGTAAGAACACAGAAGAAGGAGAATGAGTACTCATTGTCCATGAGGGGAGATCCCAGAAGGTTGCCCAGAGAAAATGACTTTTGAGTTGAAATGACCTTCCACCCAGTTAAGGAAGATTTTTTTTTTTTTTTTCTCCAGAGAAGAAGGGGAAAGGGCAGCCCAGGCAGAGGGACCAGTACACACAAAAGCATTTGGGCAGGAAGTGGTCTATTCAGCGAATTGCACTGGGGAGATATTAAAGGACTTAGTACACTATTCTAGGGAAACTGGGCTTTATCTTGTATACTGTATGCAGTAGGACAACATGGCAAGTTTTTAAAGAGATGTGTGATCCTGAGCAAATTTGTGCTTCTGAGTGATAATGGGGTGGGTTTAGAGAAGAGGACCTGTGGCTGATACACTACTGCTGTGGTGAAGGCAAAAGTGAAGATAACAGGCCTTGGGCACTGATAGTGAGCTGAATAAGACATTAGAACAGAACAGTCAGATTAGAGGTTTGCAGACCTTTCAGAAGGCCATGTCAGAAAGTTTCTGATGATGTGTAGGGAGCAGAAGTGATAATACCTATAGCTGAGGAGGAGAAACATATCAAGGAACCTGATAAAGCATCGTAAGTGGATCTAATACTGCTTTGTGTATACCCTGAGCCAGGGGCTGTCAGAGCATTTCCTTGTATCCTATGCCTAGTCTGTACCATAAGGGGAACCCATGGGGGACTGAAGTCAAAGTAGTTAAAGAGCGCACACAGGGCCACCCAGAACATACTGTGCCCACCAAGCCTGCGCCCTTGATATTCCCACTGCCCCAGCCCTGAACTTCACTTAACGAGGGAGGCTTTGCTCACAATATAAGTAGCTTTATTCTTTATTCTTCACTTTCTTCCTCTTCTCCCACTGCCTGTCTTTACCTTGTGAAAAAAATGCGTTCTGTCATCGTCCTTGCCCACGCCAACATTGCATCTCTCCCTTCCGAAGTATCTCTGCCCCCCCCACTCCTCACCCACTCCATTCACACATGCCATCTTTTTTAAAGTAGCAAGTGTAGGGCAAAGGGCAATGAGTCAGAAGTGGCGGCAGTCTGTGTCCCAGGGCTATCCTAGCCCATCAGGTGACTCTCAGAAACTGCTTGACCTCCCAGCCCCAGTGTCCTCATTTATAATATGCGGACATGAAATGAATACTAACCTTTGCTTACCTCACAGGATTATTGTAAGAGGAAAGGAGATAAAGTGCTTGCAAACAACACTAACAAAAGGCAAGAAAACATGCTACAGAATTATCCGAATTACTGGGCACTGTGGTCCACCAGACTGCGAGCTCCTTATGGGCTGGGACCTGGTTGCCTCCATCTTTCATTCTAAAGTACCTATTATTCCTGGTTACAGTGTCTGATAAAGACATTGAATTGTCAACAAGGACCACTACCACAATCAGCATTCCCTGGGCGCACGCACATGCACACACACACACACATACACACACACACACAGGTGTCCTTGCCTCTCTCTCTCTCTCCCTCTCTCTCTCTCTCTCACCATAATGCAGGCAAACCCATAATACCTCCACTTTTGGAAATACTGCTCTAGTCTTGGTGTATTCCAAAAACAGCCAGTTCCTGGAGGAAAACCAAGTGATTGTCACGCGCCTGGATGCCTCCACTGGGCACGTTTGACCAAGTCTATATCCTCTCCTTCTCAAGGGAAGTTGCTAAGTACTGAACCCCCAGACTCACTCCTCTCCAAGAGCCCCAGCTGGGTCTCTCCCTCCCCACCCCCACCTTTGTGCCAGGCATGCAACGTGTTTTAATTTTTTTTTTTTTTTTCCTCCCAGGAACTCGGCTGCCTCTACTGCTGTTTTCATTGATGCCTTGAGCAGAGCTGGCATGTGCAACTGCTGAGAAGGGGGAGCTTGGAGGCCCGGGGGAAGCAAGTAAAAATAGCCTGGCGTGCATCACTCTGCCTGCTCTGGACGCCTTTAACCCTGGCCAAGGTGGGGAGCTCAGCAGCCACTACTGCACACTGCGGAATCTGGCAGGGGTCTGCACCCCAGACCAAGCACAACAGCCGGAGTGCGGGGGTTTAGAGACCAGTGAAAACTTTTTTTTTTTTTTTTTTTTTTTTTTTTTTAGAAACCGAGATGGGGGAGGGAAGAGCAGGGAGCAGGAGAAAGCTGTTCCAGCCACCTGGCTGCAGGGACTGTTACGTGCCCACTGGTCCAACACTTTACAGAAGTGCAGCCTTGCCTCTGAGCTATTTTTAGCAATCTCTTCCAGGGGTGGGCGATCAGAGGGAGGAGTGCAAGGGGATTGGTAAAGCTAACTCTCTGCTGTGAGGCTAGGCGTCTTTGCTGGCTGGGAAGAGGAAGTGTCCAGGGGACGGTAGGCATGCTGGCTTTGCCCTAACTCAAGGAGACAGCGTTAGCTACTGAATGTCCTACTGTTTTCAAGCCCCACAGCGTGTTTGTTTTTTGAAATCAACAATTGCCAAATGCATGCTGCTTCTAGCCTCTCAGAGAATAGGGATTGCAAAAGCTTTGTTGCCAATGCTGTGGGGTAAGGGTTAGCTGCAGTTAAGACCTTACTGAAGAAGATCGGAAGGGTCTCTGCACCTTTTTGCATTCCAGCAAGACAGAGGGACAATCCCCGCGCCACACCTCCATCCCCGCCCCACGCTGCATATGGGTAACCATATGTGAAATGTACGGCAGCCCCACCAGACACCCGGCTATTAATAGAGCCCGGGAGTTTGCTCTCTGTCTTTTTCCTGCCACCGAGTAAGGGATGATCTTCACACACATACCCCCACTCCGCCCCCACCTCGGCGCACCGTTTCTCCAGGAAGGTAAGGGGGCTGCCCACGCTGATCCCCTTCGTGACTACAGGTGCCTAGAGCCGACGGACTAGTCCAGTTGTATCGACAGCAGTGTGAGGCTAGGCAACACAGCCTCCAGTCTCCGGACGCAAAACCCAGCAGGGCTCTTAGAGGCTCACGGCCAACTCGAGAGCAGAGAAAGGGGAGCAAGAACGCAATTTGCGGTGCCAGAGCGACCTCTTCCAAAGCTGCTGCGGGACCAGAGGTTGCAGACCGATTTGTCGCTGCAGCCTGCGGCGCGGAGCCCCCACCAGCGCGGGCTGGGCTGCGGCAGGAGCGGGCGCTGTCCCTGGTTCTGAAGGTGGCAGCGGCCAGTGCTCCCCACCCGGGTTTAGCGCCCGCGAGGCGGCTCAAATGTTCGAGGACTGCAGACCTCTCCCGGGCCCGGATCTGGGCGGGAGGGTCTGTTGGTGGTGCCCAAGTCCCACCACCGGTGCGGTTTGCCCCCCACCACCCCCCAACGGCCCGGAGCTCTCCCGCGGTACTGCGGGGACCGAGAACTGGGGACTGACACGAGCTTGAAGGGTAAAGCTGAGGCAGCTGCTGGAGATGTTGTCAAGGCACTGCAGGGAGCAAACGTGGCCCCAGGATCACCCATCCCAGCTTTGCACAAAGCCGGGACTCTGGACCCCTAATGCAGCCCAGAGGAGAGGGCAGGGGAGCCCTGCTGCCCAGGGTTTGGGACTTGGGGAAAGAGAAGCGAGCAGCGGGTGGCAGGAGAGGAAGATGGGGTGAGAGCGACTCTTTTGCATTTTCAAGAGGGAGGGGACCTGAGACAGGCACTGTCTTTCCCCCAACACACACACACACACACACACACACACACACACACACACACACGGCCGGCAGAAGCAAGCGGGATGGAGCCGGGGAAAGTTTGGCACTAGGTGCAGAGCAGCGGCGGCGGCGGCGGCAGCGGCGGCAGCAACAGCGGCGGCGGCGCGGTGGTCCGGGGTGGGCTGACCGGGTCGCCGAGAGCCCCGGCCCTCTCGCCTTCTTACCTCGGTGTTCTCGGCAGCGTTCTCCGCCATTTTCCTCCTTAGGAGCAGGCAGCGGGAGGAGTGTTTCATGCCCATAAGAGCCAGCAAGGGTTTGGTGATACAGAGATAGTAGAGAAAGAGAGAGCTGGTGTAGCTTTAAAAGAGAGAGAGAGAAAAAGAGAGAGAGAGAGAGAATGGGAGGGAAAAAAAAAAAAAAAACCAACCCAGCCCCTCTGCTGGAGCGTCAGCCTATACAATCAACTACGGTTGAGTCTTTTCTGCAGTCTCCACTTTGTTTTATTTTCCTCCCTTCTCATCTGCTTCGGATTCCTTCACACAGTTTCAAGTTCTTCTCGCGCACCCGACCCCCTCCCCGCCCCTCTCCACCCGCGCTGCGGGCTAAGCTGGAGGGAGGCAGTCCCGAAGGCTCCGCGGCAGCGGCGGCGTCTCCTCTCCCCGCTGATCTCAAAGTCCGGCCGGCCGGAGGCAGCCACACCAACTCCTCTCAACTTCTGCAGATCGGCTGGGCGAAGCAACACGCTTCCTGCGCGTCTCTCCTAGGGGCTGAGCCGGGTGAGTGGGGGCGGGGTAGGAGGTTCGGTAGAGCGGGCGGCGGCTGGGCGCAGACGGAGGGCCCCCCAGCGCCCCCCGGCCCGCCGCCTCCCCCTCCCGGCTCCAGGGGTCTCTTGGCCGCCTCCACTCCCGGGCGCTGTGGACAACTTGAGCGAGGGCAAGGGCCGTGCGGACGCTGCAGGGGCACGCGGGAGGCTCGGAGAAAGCAGGCGCCGGAGCTGGGCTCTTGCAGGTTCTTAGACCCGGGTGTTCGTCCTCCCACCGAGGACCAGCTCTGGGCAAGATTGGGCCATAGTTACCTCGCCCCCACCCCACCCCACCCCCTACTCCCCAGCTCCTCCGTCAGTTCTTGGTTCCTTCCTTGGCAAATTATGGTTTCGGGAGCGAAGGGGTGGGTGTCTGGGTGAGGAAGGGTCTTTAACTCCTTCAACTCTAGGACTAAGTGTGTGATCATCTCTCCTTTTCTCCCACTGACCCTGTCCAGGCACTCAAGGCCTCTGTCAGGCTGAGACATTGGGCCAGAGGTTCAGTCAGAGGTGGTTTGGGAAAGACAGAAGGAGAAAGTCAAATGGATGCGCCTGCAGTCGTGTTCCCCCTACCTCAGTCTTCCCTAGCAGCCCCCTGCCCACACATTTCTCTTTTCCCTCTTCACCCCTCCCCCATCGTCACCAGATTTTGAAGTCCCTTCTATGGGAGAGAGGGAGGATGTCACATACCCATTAGGATTCTCTTGATCCTTTTTTAAGGGAGTTTGGGCGGCAGCAGGGGGTGTGAATTTTTATACAATGCATTCTTGTCTTCACTTTGAGAGCTTCTTTTTCTCTGTCTTACTGGCCATCTGTCAGGCGGGTGGGAAATAGAACAAGGGGGAGGCACTCTGTCTCTCCCTTTGCAACAGGCCAGTCAGGCTGGACCTCTTCAAAGACAGCTGCACTTTCAAGCTTTCAACCCACAAGTCAAGGACAGGAACCTGAAAGACGCTCCTGAGCCCCCTGGCTCTCTTCACTTCAGCCCCGTACTTACATAGGGAGATCAGTCCCGCATGTATGCCCTATTTGTTTTTATCATCACCTTTGACAGCCAGGAAATGTGAGCCTGGTTGTCCTCAACTAACCTCAGAGTCCATTGAAGAAATGGGCCAGAATCTAAAGATGCCTCCATCACCTGATGCTAGGGGAAAGAGAGGATTCACTGCAATAAGTGGAGGAGGGAGAGAAGTGGGAGTGGAGAGGAAAAAGAGTGATGAGACAATGGGCAATAGGCTTAAGTTAATGGGCTCCTGGGAGTGTGGGGTGTGTGTGTGTGTGTGTGTGTGTGTGTGTGTGTGTGTGTGTTGTAGAAGAAGTGAATATAAATGAAAGAATGAGCCTAACTCCTTAACCTTTTCCTTTCTCAGACCACAGACCTTGACTAGCGTTGGGGTGAATGAGCAGAATCTTTTGCAACATGTGGTCATCCTCCTTCCTGTTCACAGCCTGCCAACATGCAGAAAGTTACAGGGGGATGAATGTGATGAACCTGAAGAATGACTTTTACCCTCTTGGACCCAAATTTCTCTTAGCATCTTTCTCAGAAACAAAAGATTGAGAAATCTCATCCCCTACCAAGAGAGCCCCGGTATTCATACAATCAATGAAAATCAGAAAGGAAAGGTCCTCATGGCGTTTCGTCCTCTCATTTTATAAATAATGACCCGGCGATCAGAGAAAGGATGACATTTGTCCATGTTCCTTTGGTCAGCCGAGGGAACGTCTGAGAGCAGCTCCCCAGCTTCTGGACTTTCAGTACACCACTCTCCCCCCACCCTACCCCACACTGTTTCTGCCTGTGCAGTGCATCCATTCTGTGACTAACCAGGGAGGAGGGGAGCTGAGACAAGCTCCCACCGAAATAGGCTGCTGCCTGTGCGTGATTGTGTTGCTATGAGAACCTCAGTGGGTGTGTTTCCTCCGTTCTCTGTTGAAATCTTTTGCTTGGCTTGGCTTCTCCCCAAGCACAGACACAGCTCCCCTTAGAATGGGGAGTAGAGAGGCTGAGATAGAGAGCTGCATTCTCCTGGCAAGAGTTTCCTATTCTAATCCATCCAACCCAGAGCCAACCTGGGGTTGCAAGTGAGGACCCTAGGCTACCAAGGTTGTTCCATAATGGCTGAAGGGAGTGGTCTTGAAAGTGGATACTAGGGGCGCCTGGGTGGCTCAGTGGCTTAAAGCCTCTGCCTTCACCTCAGGTCATGATCCCAGGGTCCTGGGATCGAGCCCCACATCGGGCTCTCTGCTGGGCGGGAAGCCTGCTTCCCCCCTCTCTCTCTCTGCCTGCCTCTCCATCTACTTGTGATCTTTATCTAATAAATAAAATCTTGAAAGAAAGAAAGAAAGAAAGAAAGAAGATGCTGCTGTCCTCTGTGGAGCTATCTTGGGAGCAGGGAGCTCTCCCTGTTGTGCTCCCACCTAATTACAAATTCACAAACTAAAGAATTGTTGCCTTCAGAGACTCAGTCCTGGCGTGCTTTGTTACACAGCAAAAGATTACCTGAACATTCATCTCCTACAGTTGTGAAAATTAACGATGCATGAAAAGTGCCTAGAACATAAGTAGGCATCCCCCACTACCTCACCATTCCCGAGAATTCAGTCTTCCTCCCTCTCTTTTGCCTAAAAATATTAGCATAGTTATTCCAAGATCAATTTCATCATTCCACAAAGAATTTACTGGGCATCTGTTATGCCTAGCTCATTAACAAACAGTGGGCTTGACAATGGACAAGAAAAGGTTGACTGACCATTGAGGAGCTCGGAAATTAGTTTTGAAAGTGTACAGAATTTTCATAGAAGAGCTTTAGGAGGGATTTTGGTGGGAGGCAAGAAGACATATGGGATGACAAGAGATACAGGTTTTTCACTGAGAGGTACATTAAATAGATAATCTGGAGCAATATGCCCTGCCAGGTAAAATGTCCTGAAGACACATTTTGCTTATGTCTTCGAGGTGACAAAGTCCGCTAACCAGTACATATGAATTGTATAGGCTAAGGCTTGGCTTGTAGTAAGACCACATATGTTGCGCTAACATTGGGTAGGCCCTGTCCCAGGCCCTGAGTCAAACTTTATAAAACACATATTACATGCCAGAGACCCTCTAGACTTAGCTTGTCCTCGGGCAGTTCTTTTGACAACTCTTTTCAGACAGGACTGCTGTTATCCCCAAAGAACACATGAGAACACAACAACACAAAGAGCTGCCCAAATGAGAGAGGCCTCAAATCTGGGATGTTTTATTCTGCAGCATGACCTTTTAAAGAGGTTAACCAGATTCTGTGAATAGAACAAGTGGTTCTTAAACTTAACACAGTGGAATCATCTGGGGAACTTTAAAAATACCAGTGCTTTGGTTCAAACCCCAGACAGGATGCTTTGGTGAGGTCTGGCATTAAGATTTTTTTTTTTCTTCTAATTTTCTAGTTGATTCTAATGTGTGGTCATGGTTGAGGACAATTTGGATAAGTATATGTGGAAAAGATGAAAGGGCCCACAGAAAAAGAAGGCCCCTAAATTAGAGAAAGGATCCCCCTCCCCAAACTATAGGAACCCTCCCGGTATGGAAAGGTCCATCTCTCACACACCTCTCACACACCTTGACAGCCACAAAGTTCTTGAGAGTGAAAATGTGCTGATGGTTGACCCAGCATATACAGGTTGGAATGGGACTCTTGGGAAGGTTGGAAAAGTTATCTAGCTTTGTAAGATGCCCCAGAGAGTGAATTTCCTGCCACTAGAAGGGTTCAGTCAGAGTAATCATTTGGCATAGCTGTTGCAGGAGAACTGCAAACCCTAGAAGGTTGAACAAGGCCTCGGAGGTTCCATCCATCCCATGTGGTGGCTCCAGAATTGTCTCCTTTCATTTCTGAGCCCTCCAGGAGGTGAAGACCATGTAGTTGCTCAACTTCAGGAGCCAGTCAACCCTTCATTGCTTCCCCAAATCCCATAGCCCTGCCATCAGGGTACAGAGTCTCTTAACTTGCAGACCATGCTGTCTGGGAAAGCCTGGACTCTGGCTCATTCAAATATGATTGCTACAATAAAAGATGTAGAAGCTATGTCATGTGGCTTCTCCTTCCTCCTCCTAGGAGAACCTCACGTGTGGCCTGGGCTCACATATGGCCACAGCACGCTGCAGTGAATCCATGGCTCCTCAGGAATCAGGCCACAGACGCGATCCATCACCACCTCATGGCAGCTCACCCAGCAGTGTTCTTAGTGTCTTCTGGGCCAAATGGGAGCCACGCCAAGGCTGCAGCAGCCAGCTAGCTACCTGGCTGAGCCTCCATGCAGCCCCACACCTGGGCAGTTCTCCTGCACAAAAGCCTCTGCAGTCCTATTTCTCCCTAATGCAAGGGCCAGTTATTTCTTAAATTACATCCCAAAGGACAACTTGCCAGAGTGTCACCAGCACCTGCAGAGTTTGGGTTCCTTTTTCCTTTCCTTTGGCCATTAAAACCAGAATGTTATTTCTTTCTTGCTCTGATCGTGTCTGAGTAAATCAATTCATTGTTGTTTTGTGCTAGATATGAAAGCGTTTGGTTTGATTATTTATTCTCACAATACTTGAGAGGCATTTTCTCAGTAGGTTTACACTAATAGCTTAATCGTTGGTGTTCTATACCCCTAAAAAAAATTGAATACCATTGTTACCTGCCTTTCTTTCAGGGTGAGGAGGACTCAAAAAGACATCTAGGTTTTCTCGGTGACCTATGATGGAACAGAACCTTCTTCAGAGAAGGGCCCTGGAAGAGGGATAGTAGCAGAAACATAAAGGTACTTAAATATCCCTTCTAAAATGCTATCACAATAGAAATTGGCTTTTTCCTCTTGGAAGAAGTTGTATACTCCACTTCTTTCCTCTTTTTTCATAACTTTCATAAAGGCTCACCTTTTTCTGGAAAGTCCCTCCTGAATCTTCCAAGGCTAACTAGAAAGCGATTTCATTTATCCAGTCCGGTAGCTCAATACACATTTGCTTCCATTAGCCCTTATATTAAGTACTAGGATCCAAGAACTGTGCTAGGCATTCTGGACTGAAAGATGAAAGGACTATACCTATCCTGATGATACCTCTTCTCCCAGGAAAAGTTGGTAATGGATTTAGGTCCTATCAAGGGTCATATAGATTGGTTCTAATAGGTTAGATATAGCTATAATCATTGGTTTATAGTCAAGTAGGCCCTGCAAAAATATTTATCTGTTGATATGGACAGAGAAATCCTGGAGGCGTTAGGGTCTGGACCAGAAACATAGTAGCCTCTCCCTGCAAGTAAAGCTGGGGACACCTTCTCTCTCAAGATTCTAAAGTTCCTGTGTGCCTCTGCAACTTTTATGGGTAAAAATTTTTCAGCCTTGTCCCTGTCCCAGATATATTATATACTGATGTCACTTGAGGCATGACATATTATGGTCTGCCCTAGGACAGGGCTGTTCTCTGGTGTCTCAGGGATAACCCCACCTGAAAATGCACAATGTGTGGAGGTAGCTAAACAAAACTGTGCAAGATTCCATCTGTTTCCTTTCTGGACCATTTCACCACCCTTATCACTATCTTCTCTTCCCAGAGGAAAGAGCTTTGTGGTCTTACAGCCCAGTAGGTTAACCTCTCTCCATCTGTGGGAAAATGGCTTAATGGTGATCTCGCCCTGGCAGAAGAGTGTGACAATAAAATGAGCCGGTGTAGATGAAACACCTAACGTGGTTCCTAGGAAACAGCGTTCTAATAAAAGTCAGTTTCCTTCCCAGCATCTCATCATGCAATACCATGTATCTACCTACATCAGATGAGACACAGCACCATGTGGAGAAAGAGTGTTGCTGCAGGGGTCACCAGACTTGTGCCCTAGTCCCAGCTCCAGCATTAAATGGGTGGGTGCCTTTGAGAAAGTCACTTTACCTCTTGAGCCCATTTCTTAAAAAGAGGAGGTTCGCAGAACACAAGCTCTACATCCCTTTTCTACATCCCTTTGTCATTTTATGCATGGTGTAAACTATGATTCTAATCACACCCATCACAACGAAGACTGGTCACATGCATCTGGAACCAAAATTCAACTCTGATGGCCTAAACAAAGGCTGAGGAGTAGTAGATGAGCCTCTCCCTCCCACTCATAAGAGTGATTGAGTGGAAAGTTACATTCCTCTCTGGTCAGAGATTTACAAAAGAGACTTGTAGATAATGTTTCTTACAATGTTTCTTCCAGCACTGGGCTATCATTAGGGCTTTCTAGAGGTCAAAAGGAGTCCCCCCCCCACCTCTTTTTTTCTTAACAGTACCTCCTAATGCTAGCAGCCTCAAAGACTGTAGCCAAACAGTCATTATAAGTGGTCATCACTTGATTTCTCCAACACTTCTCAGAGGATAGAGTTCAATGGGAGAACCAGCGATTTTATTTTTTTAGATTTTTATTTATTTAGTTGAGAGAGAGAGAGAGCAAGAGAGAGCACATGAACAACGGGGAGGGACAGAAGAGAGGGAGAAGCAGACTCTCCACTGAGTAGGGACTGGATTCCAGCCGATCCCAGGACCCCGAGATCATGACCTCAGCTGAAGGTGGGTGCTTAAGCGACTGAGCCACCCAGGTGCCTGTACCAGTGAATTTCTTGGCAACACAGGCTCTCAGGTTGTAGTCAGCACAACCCCATCAAGTCTCAATGGTCCATATCAATGCCTGAATGTGGCAAATCAGCAGATTATCCAAAAGTCACTTCTCTATGACTGATTTTATGTATCCAGGGACACTCAAATAGAATTTCTACCTGTCTAATGATTCCTGGCTCCGAAACATATTCCAATTAACGTTCTGTCTCACAGTACACAGTAGTGGTCACAGATGATGGTCCAGAAAGCAGTGAGCTGAGTTGCTGGAGAAGCAGCCACGGTCTTCATCTTACCAGGACAAGTCTACTCTATGGTTAATTTACCTGCGGGAGAATAAAAATAAATTATCATCCTAACACACCTGTCTGAGTCATGGATTATTCAAGTTATTCCATAGGAAAAACAACATACGGGTTAGGTGATGTTTTAAAAATCACATGGCAAGGGAAAAGTGGCTTCCACTTCTTGGACCATCCAGGTATGCTTTTAATTCAAATGCAGCTGTGGCTTCCCAGAGGGAAAAGCTTTCCTCTCCTGGGTTGAAAACACTGCTTGCAAAGAAGACAGCTGGGTTGAAAACACTGCTTGCAAAGAAGACAGCTAAGAGCTGTCTCTTAGTCTCTTATGCCTCACAAAAGGGAGAAGGAGCTGGTGACCTCAGAATAGTGACTTTGGGCCAATTGCCCACTCCAGACCAGGCACTGTGCTAAGTGCATTCTGCAAACTATCCACACCGAGTCCTCACACAGCCCCCGGAAGTTAGCTGCATCGTTGCCCCTGTTTTATAGAACAAGAAGGGGCATCTTGGAAAGGTTAAAGACCTGTGCTCAAGTCACAAACCTGGTAAGGGGTTGAAGACTGCTCAGAGCCCATATCTTTCTGACTCCACCAGTGGAAGGAGCCCAGACCCCAGAGCCTCACAGACCTGGTTTTCAGTCCACATTCTTGCATTTTAACTGTGACTTTGGGCACATGGCTTCACTTCTTGGAGTCCTTAATTTCCCATCTGCAAAAAATAAATAAATAAAAGGTGGGCCTGACAAAACCTACTTCACGGTTGTTATAAAGTGACTGACCCAGAATGAGGCTCACCGTAGAACTCAGTAAAGGGGTGTGATGGTATACAGCATGTGGCCGGATGTGACCGACTTGACCCAGCAAGACTTCACCTGCTGTTATGTGACTCTCCAGCACAGGCCCAAGTATAAAAAGTACACCCCACTCCCAGAGGCCAGAGTATCTGTCAGCCTGACAATGACTCTAGACAGGTCACTCCATCGAAATGGCACCTATCAACCTGCATTCCTGCTGCGGTTCTTCCTGTCACATCCACTTAGTAAGTGCTCTGCGTGGTGTCATTCCGGGTTGCATACCACAGTCCCAGGTATGGAGGATGTTGATTTTTTATTCAACTTCTGGAAAACTCCGCTTATTCAGTAGCCAAATCTGCCATACAACTACATCAGGACCTAGTTAATGCATGCTGAACAAATGTGAGATTAATCACAGGAAGGAAGGAAAGACCCGGCACTTTAACAGGTGGATGGTGGAGGAAGAAGGGAGAGAATGATACCAGAACAACTTTGCATGTATGCTCTGGCTCTTTTCCAACCTGCAAAGATAGCCTTTTCTCTCTTTCTCTCTTTCTCTTTCTTTCTTTCCTTCTTTCCTTCCTTCCTTCCTTCCTTCCTTCCTTTTCTTTTCTTTTTAAAGTCTTTTAAAAATCTGTATGTTCTCCTCCTGGCCCATAAACCAGACCCTGGAAGTCTCGGGTAGTGGTTTCCAGCTGGGAGGCTCTGAACAAATCTTGTCTTCTTCCCTGTGCCTCATTTTGTCTCAAGTTTTTAAGACCAGATTGGGCTTTTCCTTCCTTCCAGTGTTTGGATGATGGAGGCTCTGACACTCTTCTTCTTACTGCTCTTTCCCAGACTGAGTTTGGAATAAACTTTCAAGTCCTATAGAATCATGACCTAAATTTGGGTGGGTAAGAAAGAGGGAGATTATACCAGTGAGCTACTGGACTTTTCTCTAATCAGAACCAAGGTCTCCTTTCCCTGGCCCTGGGATCAGAGTTTGTTTTTGTCTATTGGCATGCCAGGGAGGGTTCAAATGACATAGTAGGAACTCCAGTATAACCAGGCCACTCTAAATAAAAATCACCTGTGTCACACTAAATAAAAATCACCCAAACTTCCTCTTCTTAGGACCTCTTGTTACGGAGAATCCCATACCACCCTCTCCCTTTACAAAGAGCCTCCCAAGGGTTTCCAGGAGACTCTATAGGACAACATCATATGTACTCACATTGAGTCTCTTCCTCCTCTTTCTTCTGCATTTCTGGCTTCCCTTAGCACATATCCACTGACTTTGAGGGGACTTTTAGGAGACTTGCCGTTAACCATGTCAGCAACATCCCTCATGAGGATGCTGACAGCTGCACCAGGACTGTTATCTTCCAGCATACCCAGCAACTTCCGGATGTCATGAAATGCAGGAGTAGATTTGCTGAGCCCCCAAACCCACTCTTTGAATTTTGTGTCTCCTCAAGCCTCTTGGAGAAACAGCCCCTCTGCTTCTGGTCTGAACTCTTCCATTGTTCTACAAGGGCACAAAGGCCAGTGTCAGGGTAGCCGGATGACACACCATCCCCTCTCTTGTTCAGTCTTCTACCCACAGAAGAGTAGTACAAACTCCTCTTTTCTTCAGCCATAAACAAAAATATCCATGCAGGTCCGCTCATGCAAAGGAAGCCTTGAAGTAGAAGTGGGGATCTCTCAATGCCCATTACACAGAAAGCCCTAACCTGGACACCCTCTGATGGCAGAAGGGTGTGGGCAGCACAGTCTTTCCCTTTGAGATTCCAAACATTAGTTCATGCCTTGAGAAGGGAATTTTTCACCAACGTGTCTGGGCCATGTTCTTACATATTTAATTAGATAGGTAAATAGCATTCATGGCGCCTACAAAAGGGTGGACCCATTCTCACATCCATCCCAACTTTGTCCTCCTAGTTCAGTGAATTCTGAAATCTCTCTGCCTCCGCTTCCC
This sequence comes from Mustela nigripes, assembly GCF_022355385.1. Taxonomy (NCBI): domain Eukaryota; kingdom Metazoa; phylum Chordata; class Mammalia; order Carnivora; family Mustelidae; genus Mustela; species Mustela nigripes. The sequence goes on from NC_081562.1 coordinate 103,672,008, forward strand.
TTCCATACCCCCACACTGTTGGTTATTAATGCTCTTGGAGAAACAGGCCTGGCAGTTTCTTAGCTATCAACTGTTCGTGGCCTTCCCAGAGGTATTTACATTTCAAGAGGAGACTCTGGAAGTCTACCTCACCTCCAAGTTACAAAAGAATGAATCTCTAATGGTGGAAGGTCAAGCATCAGTGACAGACTGGTGGGAACATGATTTGTGGAAGGTCAACATGCCCTCTATAGAATCATTACACTTATTTCATTCTTCTTCCTGCCAGTGAGTTCTGGCCTGGCCTACAGGCTACAGAGAAAGCATGGAACTAGCTCCTTGGGGGGAGGGGGGGTGGATAAAGCACTGAACTTGAATAGGGAAACTCAAATTCTAGCTCCACTTCTGTCACAAGTTACTGAGGACCCTGGGGTGGAGATGTGTCAAGACAGAGACCTCTGAGTAAAAGGAGGGGGTGACTAAGGCTCATTTCTGCCTTCACAGCCCTTTGTAGTTCTGGTTTTTCTTTCTTCCTCTGTAATGTGAGGAGTTTGGACCAGCTGAATTCATGGGTCACTTTCAATTCTTTCATCCTATTTGGTGAACCCTGTGGCTGGAGTTCAGAGAAGAGATGCTGTCCCCAGGAAAAAATATTAGAAAAGTTTGTGCTCCAAAGTCTCAGGTACATTGGCCTTAAGAATACCCAAACCTACCTATCTTCTTAGATAGGTAAACAAAAATGCAATTTTTGTTTAGGGGGAAAAAAGGGGGGGGGCAGGCTTTAAATGTCACCTTGAGGAGCTCAAATGCTCATGGTCTCCTGGTAGGAATCATATGTTTTAAAATACTTTGTCTGCTTAGTGAAATAAGCCAAGCAGAGAGAGTCAATTATCCTATGGTTTCACTTATTTGTGGAGCATAAGGAATAACACGAAAGACATTGGAAGACAGGAGAAGTGAGTTGGGGAAATCGGAGGGGGAGAAAAACCATGAGAGACTGTGGACTCTGAAAAACAAACTGGAGATTTTGGGAGGGGGGGTTGGGAATGGGGTGAGCCTGGTGGCGGGTATTAAGGAGGGCATGTATTGCATGGAGCACTGGGTGTGGTGCATAAACAATGAATTTTGGAACACTTAAAAAAAATTAAAATTTTTTTTAAATTTGCAAAAAAATAAAATGAAATACTGTGTCTATGGTAGAATTGCAGAAAAGATCTGTCTAGCTGGAAGTTTACAGAGAAACATGTCAGCTAGGGTTACCCAGGTACATGCTATGGCCAGGCTGATGAAATGCATCTGTCAACTGGTACTCCTGGGTATCTCTTTGCAATGCAGCCTAAGCAGCTGCCTGTTCCTCCATCACCTTCCCATCACAGTTCTTACCCTCTGCCCCTGCTGTCAGAGTTTGCTGTAGTCCTGTACTGTTGCATTTAAGTGGCATATAGTGCCTGAAGCATGGATAAAAACATCTGAGGGTCTAACCTGACATGAACATGTAACACATAAAAACTCCCCACAGTAGGTCCAAGAATCAAGAGGTCTTTTTATTCCTAGGCACATATGGCATGAGTTCATGTGCACTCAAAGTTCTTTCGGGGGGCGGGGGGTGGGACGAACTCTCAGGCTGGCCATTTCCCCAGTGAGTCTTCAGAAAAGTGTCTCAACCTTTCTTGCCTGACAACAAGTGACACACAGGAAAGCCATCCCAAGAGATGCTGCAGTAGCTGCTTCTTTGAAGGTTTTTTGCTTTTTGTTTTTGGTTTTTGGTTTTTGGGGTTTTTTTGTTGTTTTTGTTGTTGTTGTTGTTGTTGTTGTTTTAAAGCAGAGAAGAGTGTTATCTGAGGAAAATAACTTTAATTCCATCCTGCCTAGAGCCAGGGGACAGGACATGTGGCTTCCAAGTGTCCCCTACTAAGTTATACAACCTATGATTACAATAAAAGGACTAAAAAATATTAGCCAAGTTCCTATAACTCTTCTGAAGTCAAGTGGTTGAGTGTGGTTGGTTCCCAGCCTCCCTCCAATCTGGAGAGTCGGGAGAATCACCAAAGACCCATGTAGGTGGAGGGAGGGTTAAGACCAGGCCCAACCTCGAATAGGAGAAGCTGACAGAGAAGCACAAACTCTTGAGGAGAACATGAGCCCCACTTGGTTTTTTCAAGCACAATTATACAGAGGACAGAAATTTGAGGGGGGGAAATTACTTTAATAACATATGAATTTTTTAAAATCTTCCAAACCTTCCTCTGTGGAGAAGATCCAGACCCAGACCACTTCCCAGCCAGAATCTGTTGTGTCTTGGCCCAGATTCTGCTGACCTGTGGGGCAGCCCCATATGCCCCTTTCATACCCACCAGGAGGTTTCCCAAAGTAGCTTTTTGTGAATTCACCTGGACTTCTGGTACATACAGCCTCCTACAGTAATTTTTTTCTCTTCTTCCCAGGACTGCCAGGGCCTCTTCCTTACTGGTCTTCCCCCTCAATCCAGGAGAACTGGCAGTGTCCCAAATTGACAGGTCACTGGGCAGAGTTCCCAGAGGCCCAGGCCATGTTCCCTCTGCTCAGCTGGGCATATGCCTGATGTTCTGAGCAATTTAAGACTGCCACTGTAGTGCTTCTAATCAGGAAAAGTCACACAGGTGGGTTTACTGCAATCCAGACCATCAGTACAGGGAGAGAGATAGCTTCCCCAACCTCATCCCCTATGAATACTAATGGGATGGATTTGAGAAGAGAAAGAATGTACATAATGGCAACCTCCAGCCATGCCTCTTTAGGCTCCAGAGATAAAACCAAGGGCTTGGATCAGGATTGAGAGGAGACTGCCAGCATGTCCTGCCCATTCCACTCTTTAATACAGTGAACCAACACAGGTAGCTCAGCTCATACTTTCTGTCTGGGCAGTTGCTTCTATCTGACTAATTGTCCTATGGAGAGGACAGATACATTCACTTTCCCTCAACCAGATGTGAACTAATTGAAACTGCCTTCCTCTATGACAGAAGTATGTGCATTTAGCACAGAGTAGGTCCTTGACTTCCTTCCCACTTCTTTCATTTTTATGACCTCTAGTAATCTTTATAGAGGGAACTAGTGAATGGTAAACTGATCTGCAATGTCCAAAATGACTCTTTTTCATAGATACACTTAAATGATAGTTTTGCTCGGTATACAATTCCAGTACAATATCTTCCCCAGCCAACCCCACAGTTATATGCATACAATTCCACTGCCTTTTTGCATCTAGCATTGCCCATGAGAAGTCTGTTGTGACTCTCATTTTTCCCCCTTCTGGAAGTTTTTTTTTCTTTTTCTTTTTCTTTCCTTTTCTCTCTCTTTTTTAGTAGATTTCCTTTAACTTTATTATTGTGATGTATCCAGCTACAGGTCTTTTTTCATTCATCATCTTTGAATATTGGGACTTTTGTCTTCTACTGATTATTTTATACCTTCTGGTAAATTTTGTGATATTGTTTCTTTTCTATTTTTTTTCTGACATTCTTTGTAGGCAGATACCAAAATATCTCAATTCATGTTCTCCAAATCTCAACTTTTCTTTCCATATTTTCATCTCATGATCCTTTTAGGTGACACAAGAGAGTTCCTCCATTTCATCTTCCAGTTCACTAACTTACTCTTTGGCTATGTCCATGGTACTGTCCATTTGTTGGTTTTTAAATTTTGTTGTGAATATTTTTAGGTTCCAAGGTCTTTGGTTGATTTTTTTTTAATAGACCCATAGCAATACTTATTTCAAAAGCTCCAGAAAATTATTCTGCTTGCACTACTAACATTTCCTTGGGTGTGAACTTTTTTTTTTTCCCCTGCAGTCAGTATCTCTTTTTCACATTATTGGTTTTCCACACATTTTTGTTAAATCCTACACCCATGCTCATCTTTGTATCAGAAAACCTATGTTAACCTGGTCAACAGAGGGAAAGAGTAGGATGTATTGTGGGGCAGGTTTTACTTCAGCCTGTCCAACATAAGTGAGAGAAGGTGGCTGCTGTCAGTATAGTGAGCCAGTAGGGAGTAAAGTAGGGAGTATAGGGGAGAAGATTTCACTTGGAGCCTACTCTGACTTTCTGACTCAAGTGTCCAAGCAATCTCTATTTCTCACTGCCTACCCAAAGGAAGTCAAATGTAGTGTGTTGGGGAATCACCTTCTTGCCTGAGCTTCCTTCTGCTCCATATTTGCCATTTTGAGACCTGAAACAAATTTTTTAGGAATCCTATGGCAGCATTTGGAGCTATAGCTTCCTTCATCAGATCTTGACTATTTTGTCCTTCAAGGATTCCTCAGTTTTGGATCTACCAAAGACATTATTTCTTGTTTTCTAGCACTGGGTATATATTTTTTTAAGTTTTTTAAAATTTTTATTTATTTATTTGACAGAGAGAGAGAGATCACAAGTATACAGAGAGGCAGGCAGAGAGAAGGGAGAAGGGAGCAGGCTCCCCACTGAGCAGAGAAACTGATATGGGACTTGATCCCAAGACCCCAGGATCATGACCTAAGCTAAAGGCAGAGGCTTTAACCCACTGAGCCAGCCACCCAGGTGCCCCAGTTAGTAGGGTCTTAATCAAGACCAAGTGGCATGTTTTTTCTTGCCTTTCCTTATTTTCCAAGGACTGGTGAGTCAAAAAAAAAAAAAAAAAAAAAAGACCTTAATATTTTTCATTCATAACAGATGCCCACATGAGCTAATATTAATACCCATTGGTGGCTCCTGATATTGAGTGTAATTTTGTAATCTTTATGAAGTATTAGGAAACTTTGGATTCTAGAGAAGAGGATGGGCCTTTGACAGCACAAGGAGGAGAGGAACCCAGTTTTCTTCCTCCTCTACCTTTGAAGTACACATAGAATTTCAGTGATACTGTTTCATTTTATGTCCTCTTGGTGAAAGCCAGGGTACACATTTCTGTCCTGCAATTCATGCTCATAATGCAAGAAGCCCTTATGGCTACCAAATGCACCATGGCTTCCCACAGAGTGTGGAAGGGACTTAACCAAATTCTGTAGACTAAATCCCCAACCAGAGTGGCAGGGTAGATGACATGGCATTACAGTTATACCCTTTCTGAACAATGTAGCCACTCCCATACAACTCACTAAAGCCCTGTCATGACCTCAAGGTCTCACTAAGTTTCATTTCCATGAAAACTTTCCTGTGGCCGCCCAGCCCATGGGGAATCTTTACCTTTCTTTCTTTCTTTCTTTCTTTCTTTCTTTCTTTTTTTAAATTTTCTAATTTTTTATTTCTTTTCAATGTAACAGTATTCATTGTTTTTGCACTGCACCCAGTGCTCCATGCAATCCGTGCCTTCTCTAACACCCACCACCTGGTTCCCCTAACATCCCCCCCCCCCCCCCTTCAACACCCTCAGATTATTTTTCAGAGTCCATAGTCTCTCATGGTTCACCTCCCCCTTCCAATTTCCCTCAACTTCACTTATTTGTGGAGCATAACAAATAGCATGGAGGACGAGGGGAGATGGAGAGGAAAAGGGAGTTGAGGGAATCTTTTCTTTAAACTTTCACAGCAATAGACAGTATCACTGACTTTGATACCTCATCTTACATGATTTTGCCCTACTTGGCCAAAAGTTAGATCCGGGGCGCCTGGGTGGCTCAGTGGGTTAAAGCCTCTGCCTTCAGCTCAGGTCATGATCCCAGGGTTTTGGGATCAAGCCCCACGTTGGGCTCTCTGCTCAGTGGGGAGCCTGCTTCCTCCCCTCTCTCTGCCTGCCTCTCTGCCTACTTGTGATCTCTGACTGTCTAGTAAATAAATAAAATCTTAAAAAAAAAAAAATAAAAGACAGGAGACCACACGGTTGCTTTCCCCTTTAAAAAAAAAAAAGTTAGATCCAACAATTGTGATTATGCAGAACACAGCTATAGGAAAGGAAAACACTACTCAGAAAAGGAGAATAGTTATCACAGTGTCCATACAATACCCCAACCACCAAGCCAAAGCTTATTACCCTTAAGTTGAATGTGAAGTTAAGCTTGCTCATCAAACAAAAATAGCTTTCTCATTTCTCCAGTCCATCCTCAATTCTAATGGTTACAGACAATTAGGGTATAGTAGCAGCTAGAACAGGTAGAACTTGACAAGAAATGACTACCATTGGTTTGGAAGAAAGAACCAATAACTAGAAAAGTTTGGGGGATATTCAAGAAAAGGTCAAGTTAGAACCAAACCATTAGAAAGAGATGAAATTGCTTTCTGTGAATTGTTTTAAAAGGCAGAAGAGGTTATCTTTTTAAAGCTCTCCCATCAAAAGTATTCAATAAAACGTTTCAGAACTCAAAAGTTACAAAAAAATCTGCTGCAGGAAAATCCAAGTATATGGTACACCCCATGTCCAAACCAAGTTGAATAAAGAAAAGTCAAACCACTTTCCCCTTCTGTGCTGCAGACGCTTAGCCATTTCCTGGCCATTCCTCTTGATTTCTCAGCTGAAAGCTCCAAGACAGCAGGGTCACAACCTTCTGTTTCATTTCCATCTCAATGTCTGGCTCAGTGCTAAACACATGGAAGGTGCTAATGCATGCTAGTTGAATGAATGAATGAATGTATCTGAAAAACTGATCCCTTCCTCTAACTTTTATTATTAGGCTCACAGTCTTTGTTATTCTGGAGGAAGATTAGGACGTGGGTATTTTAAAATAATTTTTGAACAACTAGGAAGCCTTGTAAATAAGCCACTGCAGCCTCACAGTGCTCATCACCACTCATCTTTTAGTTCCTCTTCACTCCCAGCACTACCATAAGGAAAATTTTTTCTCTTACAATAAAACACATTCTAGGCTCACCCTACAGATATAAATTCCCGAAGGAAAAAAAAGACAATACAGGGTGCTGATTTCCTTAAAAATCCTGCCTGATTTTTCCAAGGCTGGAGCTTTGGGGGCCCAGCTCCCAAGAAGCCCTCCTCTCTCCACCACATGCCAAATGGGCAGACTCAAAGCCTAGTCCTTATTTACCTGCCTGCTAGGATACTCAAGTCCCAGAACTGCAAACAGCTGCAGACGTTTTGTTAGGCAGAAAGTAGAGAAAGAGATTGCAGAGACCCATTTTGGGGGGTTTTTGCAGAGACCCATTTTTGGGGGTTTTTGCAGAGACCCATTCAATCTGCCTCATTTCGTGACCTCTCTGCACAGTATTGAGCAAAATTCCTGCCTTAAGAGATGAGAGAGAAAGAGAGAGAACATATGTTTACTAATGAGGGGCCTTGAACACCTGTGGACTTTCCCTCTAAATGCAGACCCACTCACAGACACTTCCCTGGTTCACTGTTTATAAACCTGCCAATAGCAAAACCTAATTCAAGTAGAGAATCAGATATCTAAAAAAGGGTCTACCCTCAGGAAGACCAGATGGTTTAGTCCTCCATTGCTCCGCCGGCCACATTTCTGTCCCTCCACACAGAGGAGAGTTTATCTTCCTTAGAAGCCTCTGGAAAAGCAGCTTCAACCTCTGTCATTCCCAAGCACCCCGACTCCTAGCAAGAAGTGTCTGCCTAACCTAAACAGTTCTCACATACATTTCAAACTCCCTTTAAGGGGCTGGCCTCCCGGTAGGGCCAGAAAATGTTTGGGCCTCTGCTCTAGAAACTCACAGTATTGGGAGAGAGGATAAAGGAATTTTAATTAAAGTCAGTCTTAAGACCAGTTACTCAAATGAGGTCTTCCCTCCTCAAAAATGCTTAGGCCCTTAGTGGACGAAATACCTGATTCTTAAAGATCTCCTGAGCACCCAGCCCAACCTCATTTCTTAGTAAGTCATCAGAAAGCTAACTTTAAGAGCTCTGACATGGAAAAGGGGTCTAAAAAGAATCTAAGGTGCAAAATTAATCAGTCTTTGGCCCCTCATCCTCCACATACCTCATACACTTACAGGACGTGGAAGAGAGTGAGCCTAACAAACAAGAGTGTCCTGGGGCACTGGGCTGTCCTGGGAGGGAGCTCAGCAGCCGTCTGCACCTTCATCTCCCCAGGACTCAGCATTCTGACACCCTACTGGGTAGGGTGGTCATGGAGGCAAGCTTGTCCTGTCAGTGTGGCTACAGGGAATAATAATGCCCTGGCTTTTGCAGGACAACAGATGGGGTAGGGGGACAGGGGTGTCTACAGATGGCTTGTAGTCTACCTCCACTTCTATTAGAGATCAAAAGTAATGAGTACCCCAGTCATTCCTAACAACTCAGGAGATGTTAGGGTTCTATAGACCTAAGGATTCTGCCATGCTGAGGACTAGCAAGCAAGATCAACTCAGGTCATCAGGCGGGAGAAACCCCCAGGGATCCCTCTCACTAAAAACAGGCAGGTTCACCCATGAAGTGATGGGAAGTGACATTTAGACACTCTCACCTGCCTGAAAACTGATTTTAAAACAAAAGCTAAAGCCAGTTCAGTGGTAAAGGTCAGTCCTTGCTTGACAGTCCCCGGGGCAAATGTCCACAATTCTCCCAGATGACCAGAATAAGAAATCATGCATTTCCTCTAGGACTTTGCTCTTCACCTCCCCCTCTCAAATCTTCCCTGCTCTCAGCCCCCAACGCCACCTTTGTGACCATTGCCACTGCAGTACCTCGGAGCCAGCCCAGGACCCTCCATGACCACCAAGTTTGATTTGAGATTTGCACAAAATAAGATGAAGACCCAGTTACCTCATCATTAGATTTCCCTCCTCTCGGAGGCTAAGTTGTCAGCAATACCTGAGGAGAGCCGCCTGCATGCTAATTCTACCGGCACCATTCTGCCAGGGACCCTGCCCTCAGGGAACTTACAATCTGAAGGACGGATGGCCCCTACTCCCAAGAGGAACAGAAAAATAAACGAGAATGTGCATGTTACTAGCAAATAAATAATGAGAGTAAGTATTTGAATACCACCTGGATAGAGTTTCAAGTTTAAGTTTGTTCATTCAGCAAATGTTTACTAACCGCCCGGTTCTAGGGATATAAAGATAAGTAAGACATGATCCCTACCCAGGAGGGGATGCCTCGCACAGGGAGGAGCATTTGACAAGATAATTTTAAGACAATGAAGGCCTTGACAGGAGTGTGAAATGACTGCTATGGAAACATCCAGGCCCAGCGGTTAGTCTTGGGGTGCTCAGGTGAAACTTCCAGAGGAGAACCCTAACTGATTATGAGGAGTTATTCAAGCAAAGAGAGGAAGGGGCTAGGATAGGCACAGAGCAGCAGACAGTATAAACTGGGAAGAAGGAGAAAAGGAAGTGTGGTGTCTTCTGTTGAGGACAGCAGCTCGGGGGCACTGGATCAGAGGGCATCTGGTGAAAAGCCGACAGGCAAGAGGCAGAGAGGGGCAATGAATAGCAGGTTCCATGTGCTGCATTCCTACAATGAGAAAAGCACTTTGCTAGACAAGTATAAAAACAAAGACACTGTATACATTACTTCATTTTATCCTCACAGCACTGCCTGATGTAGGCATATTACCCTCATTATATATATAAGAATGCGGAGGCTCATAGAGGTTAAGTAACTTACTCAAAGTCACACAGCCAAAGTGCTGCCACAATTTAAACAGGAGTCTATCTGAGTTGTCCCGAGTCTGTCGAAGTCCAAACACTAGTTAGTCATGCTTCTATTACCACATGATGTGAAGGGCCCTGGACACCCCGCTAAGGAGTTTGGACTTTATCCTGAAGGCATCGGGGAAGCCCTGGAAAATTTTAGGCCAGAGGATAGGGCATGAACGGATTTGCATTTTTTAGAAGTTCATTCTGAGAACTGTGTGGAGAATGGACGGGAGGGGTCCACACATCAAGGCAAGAAGTGCAAGCAGGGAGCCTGCTCCTAAATCCCAGTGAGAGACAATGGGGGTCCAGAGTATGGTTGTGGCCGCGGAGATGAAGATGAACTCCACAGTGAGTAAGAAGGTAGAATCGATTGACCTTGGTGATGGACTGGGTCTGGGTAGAAAGGAGAATGAACTGCCAGAAGTTAAGCGGGAGGAACAGAGAAAGCACCCAGTGGGGTTAGTAGGAGCTGGATCTCACATAAAAGTTAATTTGGCCAGTTGAGTGGTTGGAGACGATAGTTATCAAGATAGTGAACAAAGGAGAAAGAGCAGATCTGGGAGGCCTGAGAAGTAGTATCCCCTGGGCTTTAGGATCCAGAGGTCCACAGTGATTTCAGCTGAAATCTGGGTTGCACAGAGTGTTCATGGAAGCTAGGTCTAGGAAACCAGACTGTGAGGGTTGAGAAGTGAATGAGAAAGGGCACCGTGCAGAGAGTACCTTCAAGAACACTGTAAAGAGAAGCAGTGACAGGCCATAGTTTCATGGTAGATGGGGGAGGGAGGCCCTGCTTGACAGAGAGTTTTGTCATTTTTATTGAAAGAGCCAGGAGCACATTTAAATGCAAATGGGAGACCACTGGCAGTGAGGAAAAGGCTGTGTCTCTATGAAAGAAGGAGCATCCATGGAATAAGCTCACTGAGGAACTCAGAAGAGATGGGACTCAATGTTGGGGGCAAGTATTAGCTTTACCCAAAAGTAAGAGCTGCCTGCCATTGTTATGGAAGAGTGGGCCAGAGGGACCAGAGAGTGAGCAAGATCCTTCCACACAATGAACTTTACTTTGACCTTGAAGTACAAGGTGAGCCTGCTGGGATTTGGAAGTGGGAACAGAGGAGTTAGTAGGAAAGAAAGCGAAGTCGGCAGGAGGCAGGGGGTTGGTTGTGACAGCTTTTGTGGGACCCATGCATAAAGCTGGCCAGGTCCAAGGAAGGGCCTCGGGCAAGTGGCAGCACTGAGGACAAAGTGCAGATTGGAAACCCAGTGCTGGCCTAAATGCAGGAGGTGGTGCGACCTTGGGCAGCGGTTCACCACCCCAGCCAGGTGCAAAGCAGGCATCCAGCTAGACTGAGTTGGCTCCTCCCCAGAGGCTAACAGGGGCAGACAGTGAGGTGAAGGAGTGAAGGGGCACTGGGGTGGTTGGCACAATGCATCACAGAGAAGCAAGTGATGGCATGAGGGGACTTCTTGGGGTCTTGGGAGAAAATGGAAAGGCTTAGTCTTTGATACAGTGAGGCCTCGAAGTCACAAGGCTGACAACTGCAAAGACCAGAAGTCGGGATGGAAGAGACCCCAGAATTTCAGCATTAAGAGGTGGAGCACTTCTGGAGAGTGGGGAGGAAGGTGGTGATTTTGACGGAGGAGTGACAAGCATTCGCAATCACAGCAGCCTTGTCTCCACCAGACCATAAGCCTGCAACAGTCACCTGCAGCAAGGTGTCACCACTGGAGCTTCTCCAGGAACCTAGCATCTCTCCCTGCCCAGAACCTCCCTTCCCCACTTCCCATCACAGACTCAGACCAGTAGAGCCTGCCTGGCCACGAGCTGGCCCACACTGGGACTCTAGAGTTGCATCTTGAAAACAGATGGGGGGGGTGGGGAAGACACAAAGGGGAGGTTTCCTGGCCTCCAGTCAGAGGTTGCTCTCCCGGCAGAGCATCCTCCCCCTCCCACGCCAGGACTTCCCACTCTCTGACCTATTTGTCTCTTGGCTCTTAGCTTTTCTCCCCAAACTGACCCACAGACTTGTTCTCTGACTAAGCCTTCATTTACCCCATATAGATTTGGCACAACAGGTGGCATCAGCCAGTAATTGATCCAGATGTTTTCTGGCTGCTTCTAAATCGGATGACTTTTGGAAACAGCCCACGCCTGCCGGATTTGTAGCCTAACCCTGTTGGATCTGGTACTTGAGTACTGAGGAGTACTGAGTACTGAGGCACAGCCTTTCTAACTCCCCGGGAGGTGGAGATGAGACAAGCAGCTGGGGTGTGGGCTTCCCTTCATGATCCCCTCTCCATAGTCACAGGCAAGACGTTCATTTCCCAGTGGAACTGTGCACTCATGTCCACAGGTAGATGTCCTGCTCTTATCCTCCAGGCCCCTCCTGATACTTCCAGCTCTCAACACTTGAGCACCCTGTGTCAGAGCCCACACTAGCAAAGTATGTAGTCCCTTGGACTTCCCAAAGAACTTTGAAGCGAACATTATCCTAACCTTACAGTTGAGGAAAGGGAGGCTCAGAGAAGTTAAGTAACTTGTCCTGTTGTCGCACAGCTTGCAAGTAGCAAAGCCAGAATTCAAAGGTAGGCTTTCGTTCTACCAAAGCCAGGAACCTCGACCTTCTCCTAGCCAGCCTCCCTTGAAGGGCTGATCGCAAATTCGTATTTTCATTCTCATCCATTTATTCATTTATTAAACACTTGAGCACTTGCTAAGTTCCAAATACTACTTCAAGACTAAAAATGTTAAGTTTAGTATAAAAAGGAAAAAGTTCAGAGGAGCTGAGGTGTCAATAGCCAGGGCCACAGGAGGACCATTTCTCATGGCAACCTGCACATCACCTCCTAGAGCCAGAAAAGAGCTCTGCAAACCTTTCCAGTCACCTTTTCTTGTTCTCATTTACAGGACAGAAAAGGAAGAGAGAGTCAGAATGAGGTTGTACCTTCCAAGTCTACCACTCTCTGCAACCTGATGGGGAGATGTGACTTGAAAAACAGTGCTATGGGCATTGCTGTCTCCCACACACACTCTGCAGAGGCCTTTGGAATCTCTTCAAAGCACCCCTCTCCCTCACTGCCAAGTGCTGCATATTTCTTATTGCCAGGATAGAAGTTCAGATAGGCCAAGTCTTAAAAAACCTGTACTCCCCCCGTTGAGCACCCCCACAGTCCCCACTATACCCGTGCGTGCGCGTGCGCACACACACACACACACACTACAACCAACAGTCTCTTTCCACACAGGAGAAAACGCTGTTATCCCAGAAATTGCTTATTGGACCAGGAATAGGCATCTGATTTACGGACACCCCATTTATTGGCCAGTGGCCCAAGGAGGTGGCCTAGGACGAAAGGGCTACTAACATGGGCCACGGCAACAGTGGTCTAATTGAATTCTCTGGAGAAGTTTGAATGTGAGAAGAAAAGGCAGCTGGTCGTGTGACTCGAAGCTTAAAAGACACAGAGAGAAGCCACAAGCAAGCAGAAGCCATGAATAAGCAGAAACCACCTGCTGTCGTACAGAGCAGTGGCATTTGGGATCCACAGAGGCAGAGACAAAGGAGCAGAGAACTAAGCTTCAGGATTGGGGAATTCTACCTTGTGGTAGAGAGGAGGAGATAACTTGGATCTGCTTGAGGTCCAGAATCCTGTTCCAAGCTCCTAGAAGCCAATCTGCCCTCAGTGATTATGGAACCCCAAGGCTCCGGCACCCTCCCAATTTCCAGAAATATCCTTACAATAAATCTCCATTACTTGAAGTCACCTCTGAGAGGGTCTCTGTGCCCCCAAGGAAAGCTGACTAATACTCTCTAAACCTATACAGATTCACGGGAATGGATGGGGGAGGGCGGGGAGCACGGGTGAGTCACCACACAAAGGCTCTCCGCATTTCTGTCACTCCTTCCTGCCCTTCTCATTTCTGCCAAAAAGAACAGCCCAGATCTGGTTCTCTCAGTCTCTAAGAGCACAACCACTGAAACGCTCCCCAAGGACCACCATCATTGCCCTTGCTTTTCCATGAAGAAACCACTCTTCCTTCTGACCCCCCTCATAGTCTGCCAGAACTCAAGACTCCACCAACAGTGGCCCCAGTGGAAAGCCACTACATTAAAGCAGAGTGTCTTCCCTTGAAATGTATCTTTTCCAGTAGTGGGCTTGAACTTAGATCTTTAAAAAAAAAAAAAAAAAAACTCTTAAGTGCTTGTTTTCAAGGGTAGGCCCTGTGTCCCAAGACCTGTGGCAAGTTGGAAGCTTGGGTCCCTTGAAGTAGCCTGAGAATGGACATGGGAATTTAGACCTAAGGAGTTCTTCTGAAGTCGCTAGGTTCATGTTTAGCTGAAGGAGGGCTTCCCTTATCCTCTCCCTCAGTCCCTGAGTCTCCCTCAGAGGGCACTCATGGACATAGCTGGGCACTGGAGGCCATGGTTTGTGATGGTGCCTAATTCCTACAGTCAGAGAGACCATTCTAAAATGGGTGCTCACTTCACACTTGCCCCGTGTCCTCTACCCAGAAAACCAGTAGATAGGTCTATACCAGCAGTAATTGCCCAGATGGAGGTAAGGCTAGCATGTATGTTCTCCCACCTTCCCTCACCCCCCTGCCCCACTGAGAAGAGAAAACAAATGACAGAGAGCTGCTGGAAGGGGACAGCTTTGAGCAGGTCTCCCCCATCAGTGGATCCCAGCCCCAAACACAGCCCTCCATTATGCACTGATCTCTTTCCCTCCCCTGTAGCTGAGTGCTGCCCTTGGCCCTCCAAGTAAGAGGCACATCAAATCTTGTGGAAAAATCACAAAAGTTAGTATAACTGTTGCTGTTGCCACCATGACATCCCAATGCCCAGGAGACTGAGGATCTGAAACACTCTGACACACCTGCTTTCTGGGGTTATTGAGGTGTAAAGGGCTGGTTGCCTTTCCGCAGGTCCAGTGGCATCTCATTCTCTAGCTTCCAGGGGAAATGAGCCATTTCACATGCGTTATCTTCCTAGCTACCTGAAATTTGACACCAGAGACTTTAAGATTCCTTTAAAAGGCTGGCAATTTTGATAGAATTTTTTTTAATATAAATTCCATATGACCCACTCCTTTGCCTTTTTAATGTAAGCATTTTGAAAATAATGTCCCCTTTTCGTGATGACTTGCTTGGGGTCATTTGTGTGAACACCATTTGTTGCCCTGAGATGTGTTCCGTCCAGAGTGCAGGGACCATGTCTTAGTTGTCTTTATATCCCTCCACACCCTGGCCGGCATGCGGTCACGCAGGGGTGTGGGCTGCATGTGTGGGGTTGCAAGGAAGAAGGTTCCAGAGGTTATAGACCGGGAGGCAGGCAGAGCTCGTGGCTCTTGTTGGCCCTGCTTTGGAAGTCAACTTTTCTTTAGTGCCTGAATCCTGCTTTGCTATCAGGTTCTCAGGATGCCAGATCTGAGTACTCTTTGTTTTCTAACATTTTTTATTGAGGCATAGATCACATATAATAAAATTTACCCTTTTAAAGTGGTTCTTCCTAAGTTCACAAAGTTGTGCAAAGTTGTTTAATGCCAAACATTTCTTCACCATCAGAAGGAAATCCCGTACCCATCACTTGTCACTCCTCATTCTCCATTCCAGCCCGGCCCCTGGCAACCACTAGTCTACCCTCTCTCTCTCTCTGGATTTGCCCCTTCTGGAAACTTCCCTAGAAATGGCACCATACACTCTGTGGTCCTTGGTATCTGGCCCCTTCATTTAGCATAATGTCTTCAGGGCCTTTTTGTGTGCCAGACCTTGTTGCTACTCATCTGGCTCCTGCTTCTAAGCATTCCCTTCACCTTCTCCCTTGCGTTTCTAATCTTCTGGGAGCATGATAGCACAACTTGTTAGGATGTGTGCAAAACAAACTAATATACCTTGAGGAAAACTCTAACATCTTGTAAAAATGTGGGGTATTTGGGCATTTTTATTTCAGGCGCCCAGAAGTGTTACCTGCTTGCTTTCCATTTCCCGACTGTTTTCTCAATGGCCAAGGTTTCTGGATTAGTGCCTCCCAGGTGAGAAATGGGTCAAAAGTCATTCACTTCATTTCCATTGTGCTCTCCATTTTTATGAATCCTTTTATACCTCTTTTCTATTTTGAGTCTCCCACTGGTACTGAAGAATTGGCTCATACAAGAAAGAAAAAAGTGGCCCCGACACTTAAGAATAGGCCTGATGTTCATGACTAGAGCTCAGTTTGTTCATAGCTAGCCATGATATTCTGTTGAACGTAATTTCACAGGACACCAACATCAGACACAGTCCCTCTATGGGAAGGAGACAAAAAAACAACGCTACTTCGTAATCTTGTCGAAGCCCTGAAAAAAAATCAGGTTACTGTGCAAATCACAGAACTATCAAACACCTCCCCATCCTGGATAATACAAGTGACTGCTGCTTCTAAACCACGACTGGAGGCTTGCTCAACCTTCTCACCTTTAGATAAGATTTTTCAAGATACACAATCACAGCATTACACTTGCTTACTGATAGAGTCAACTCAGAGAGAAGAGCCCCATCACCTTCCTAAACACTCCTGGAAAATCACCAAACACAAGTCAAAATTCATTATGTTCTAACATTCCCTTTACTGGTGCACATTCTTCCTTCTTGCAACAAGGCAATGAACCCACAGGTATGTTCTTGATGGTGGTATTTAACTGGAGATTATTGGCAGAAATCAAAGTTCTGCTGAGAGTTGGCAGAAACACTCCCTTCCTTGAACCAAGAGATTCCCATCCCCATTATGGTATGCACACATCTGAAGCCTCTTAACTCTGTGCCTGTTTGGGGAACTACGTGGCTCCTGGCTAGGAGGTAAGCTCAGAATGAGTTGAATTCCCATGTTTCTTTGAGGCCCCTCTGCTTTCAGCTTATTCTATTTTCCCAGAAATTTGATGTTGTGAAACTTCTCAGTTACCTGGTCAGTTCTGAACTATTCTTCAGTGAAATTCTTGAGTAGCCTTCTAACAGCTGCTCATATGTCTGTCTAATGTCCTAAGTATTGTTAGTTTTTAGGTGGAGAAATCAACAGGAAGAGCACAGACACAGGCCTAAGAAGTCCAACCTTAAGCTGGTCTCCGTAGCAAAGGAATTCAGGAGATCTCTTCAGATCAGAATTCTTTGGGTCAGATTTTACAACACATCACCATTTCAAAAAGGCTTCTTTCCCGATTTGGTCTTAGTGTTGTCCCAGAAAACTGCTTCTGCCAATGCCTCATCTGCCTGGAATCTAGAGGATTTTCAGCTGGCCCCTGATTGGTGACCATCAGCCTTTGGCCTTTGACCAAGCTCCAGACAGAAAGTCTCCTTACAGTCTATTCTGGCTCTCTTTGGGTCTTCTTTATGTAAGATGGCATTCTCCTGGGCCAGAAGCCTGCTGCTTTCCTCTTTTCTAATGTGTGAAGGCATCTCCTTATTTCTCTAATACAGTAGGACACACGCTTTGGAACTGCAATGGCCACTTGAGGGAGTTTTGACATAAACAAGATGGTACAGATACAGTACAAAAGTGAAGAAACCCTTAGGAAGAGCTTGTCATGCCCCCAAAGACAGATTTTGTTTAATGTAAGAGATGCAGCCTTCCTCCTTTGTTGCCATACCTCAAGGATTATTAAGTGCTGGCTTTTTATTGTCAGCTTAATGAAATGTCAAGGGCCCAAGCTATTGTCTCAAGCAGTATGATGTACTCTCAAATGTATATGTCAAAATCTGTTTTTTTACAGCCAGCCTTTTTACCTCTCTTTGCAGAAGGAATCTAACTACCTTTTGTGGTGATAACTTCACATATTGGAAGCCAGCTCCCTCTGATTTTGTTTATTTCTAACCCTCTATTTTTCCCTCCCTTTGGAAAGGGTAGAGATAGCTGACCAAAAGCATCATTCCTTCATGTGTGTGTTCTACCACTATCTAGAGTCCAGATAATCAGTCAAAAATGTCAGCAAAGGAAGTTATTCAATTCAATTGTGTTCCTTTTTTGTGGACACTGAAAAGCATATTTAGATCATATTCTCTCTCTCTCTCTCTCCCCCTCTCTCTTTTTACCACATTTGTGAGATAATAAGGTTTTAGCTCCAAGATAAAGAGCCCTGGGCTTGATTCAGAGTCCTTAAAAAATTTACCATGCACAAATATTTCAGCATAATATTTTGCATTGAACAAGGTCATGGTTCAAACTTTCCAAGTTTTCCACATTGGTATTATGATGTAAGTAAGTTCCACTGTTTCCATAACTCATTTAAAAATAAAAATTGTAGGTACATACATATAAAATTACATGGCAACTAAATGTACTCATGATAATGACCTGTTTGGGAGACATGCAAAGGGCAGTGAGATTCTGGTTCATGTGCAGGTCATCCACTGCTTACTACTGTATTTTGACCCCTCTTTCTCAGTATGAGTCCCCTTACAAAACTCCTGCTGTTTTTGAGATGCTGTGGTCTTCTGCCACTTGAGAAAAAAATGAAGCTCTTGCATTGTTCTCCAACCTTGGCTACTGCTCTGAATTTAACTGATTTTTTATAAATTTAATTAGCTCTCCTTTAAACACTTAAGGTAGATCTCCTTCTACATGTCCTTTCTGGTTCTTCAGTCTCCCTGCATAATTAACTCCAGACTTGAGTCTATAAAAACTGAACCTTACCTCACTTCAACAAGATGCTTCTGCTGGGGTTATAGCAACCCTACCAGCAAAACCTAGCCCATCGGGAATGAGAACTAATATCGGAGCTCTTCTCTCTACAAGAGCCAATCTCTGCAGGAACTACTTGACTCCACTCAAGAGATCTGCCCACCTTGAGGGGCAAAAACTCGGCTCACTGCTACTATGCTAAATGATACTTTATTCTCCCAATGCAGTCTGTGTCCCAATAGGGGATTACTTCTCATGTGGACTTTGGGCTTACACCCATCTGCCAACGCACTAATTTATTAACCTATGTATTCAGGATTGCTTTTAAAGACTTTCAGGTGCTTCAAATTACCATCCTTCCACTGGATCGAGTTTCCCTGAAAACTAAACTCAGAAACCTCCAAAACACGCAAGCGCAGAGTACATGATGAACTACAGTTCCCCCAGTAGGGATTCATACAAAAAGCCCAAGCTTTTCTCTGACCCTAACAGACACTGTAAATGACAGCAGCTCATTTTAAACTTCATTAGCTGGAGTTGGATCATTGCAGGGATAATCACATGGCCCTGAAGTTCATCTCAGAGAAATTTATGTTACAGCCTTGCTATCCCTGTGTCGATAGTATAGGACAAGCAGGGCAGCATGTGATTAAGTAAAATTTAAAAAAAAAAAAAA
>NC_081562.1:103690970-103721312 GCF_022355385.1 Mustela nigripes
TTTTTTTTTCCTTTCCTGGTTGGTTTTCTGGGGGAGGGGCCTGCCATCATTCAGTCAATGATGTTCTCTGAGTTAAGTCCTCCCGCCCCCCTCAAGGGTGTGGGCTCTGAGGAAACTTTTTTTCAGGCTTTTGTTCTCTGAAGGTTTTTTTTTTTTTTTCCCCTCTCTCACCTTGACCGCTTTTGATGGTTTTTGTAGGTTTAGAGGAAAGCAGACTGCACCCTGACCTCCCTTCTCAGAGAGAAGCCTCAGTCGGGCTGCAGAGCCCAAATAAATTCCCCCTTGGCCGCTGGCAGAGCAGGTTCCGAGTCGCAGTCCCTGGGGACGCAGGATTTTTTGCTTGTACCCAAACCACGGCAGCGGCGGCTGTCTGGGCAGTTCCAGACCGCCAGAGAGGTTCCAAGCAGCGATTGCACACTGAGATTTTCCCGCTGGCCTGGGCTGGGAGTGCCTGGTCTTTCCTGGTCCAAGAGCACCGGGTGGCGCCTGTGCGCACCTCTCTCAGGGGAGGTCGTGGGGCACAATTCGGACTCTGATGGCACGGCAGGGCACTCCCATGGGGACTGCAAAAAGGCTGTGCTTCTGCCGGCTGGCGAGGCTCCCAGGCCCTCACGGGAGCCGGACCCCATGCACTCTCAGGCGCGCTGGTGGCTCAGGGACCAAGACCTGGTTTCTCGGCCACACTCTCTCTGGCTCTGCGCCAGGGGTGGCTGTCCTGGGTCTGGGGACTTAAGCCCCTGTCCCTAACTGCCCGAATTCCCACAATCCGCCCCCCCTCCGTGATCCTTTGCTCTTTTTGAGTGCTTTCTACCAGACTCCAAGTTAATGCTGGTCCCCAGACACAGGGCACTCTCCTATTGGGATATTACTTTCCAGTGGGTCGCCTCTGGTGGTTCGCTCCCCCTTTTGTCAATCTTCCGGTATCAGTCCGACGTTCCCACTCTGCTTTACCTGCCCACTGGCATCTTCTGTGTAGAGATCCAGACATGTATAATTCTGATCTCAGGCTGATTTCATGGGTGATCGGAGTTCTTTGGAAGGTAATCAGCTCACTGTAGGGTACAGGTTGAAAGGGCGCCTCCTCCTATTTCCCCGCCATCTTGTCTGCCCCTCCCCAGCATGTGATTAAGTAAAAGACAAAGCCATGTGACTCTCAGACCCAGATGAATTCTGGCACATATTTTCATTGTCTGAGTTTTATAATCTAGGCCCCTTCATTTTGAGACCTGTCACAAAAACTCATCATCCTTTTGTTTCTAATGGTGGCCTATGTTGCAGTTGATTGATATATTCTGTGCAGGATCTTTGGGCCTACTATGTAGGAATTATCAAGTACAGGAGCCAATAATTCACCTTATAACAAGAGAACCAGAAGAAGACCATCCCCTCATCCAGCTACACACTGTGTTCTCTGGACACCCTCTTGATTCTGATCAGCAGAAATTCAGCAAAGATCAAGATCTGGATATCAAGGATTAATGTCCTATAGCTTGGCTCTTATCTCCATGGCCAAAAGGAATAATCTTTGGCTGGAGGGCACTGACACATTATTTTCTTTTTAGAAAAAGAAACAAAGGCTCATAAAGGCTAAGTTAATTGCCCAAGTTCATACTGTTAACCTACAGCAAGGCCAGAACTTGAACTCAGGTTGTAAGCCCTGGCCAGGGGTCTGAGCAAAACTGCATCCTATTGAGTTGCCTCCCTCAGTACCAGTGAGAGGCAAGAGAAACTGGGGGATCATCAGACTTGCCATGGCAGAACTAATAACAGCCTTCCTTAGTCCCATAAATTCACAATGTTCGAGGCTCAGGGAACTTTGGAGACCATCCAGTCTAACTTCGCAGTTTATAGGTAAGGAAACACAGGCCCAGAGAAGAAAAGTGACTTGTTCAAGGTCACACAGCAAATTAGTGGCAATGTCCAGACTTGACCCAAGATCACCAGAGCATGGTGCATGGCCACATCTTGCCTGGTTGCTGGACATGTTATCATGTTCTGATTCAGTGCCCTTCCTCCTAGCAAGAAACATCTCCAGACCGGGGGAGGGGGGTGACTAGTTTCTCCCTTTCAGCCATGTGGAATTTCTCTCTTGTCATTTTAGTTAGAAATGTCATCTCGGTTTCTTCAGTGACTGAGACAACCTTGAAAGAATTCAACTCTCATGGGTACACGTACACAGTTCTTCATACTAAGGGGAGAATGAGCAGCAGCACATAACAACCTTTACAGGAGGGCAAGCTTGAAAGTGCTGTTCCCTTTTGAGCCTTCTCAAGGCATCCTTCAATCTACCTATGCAATGATCTCCTGAGTCCATTCTCAAAAGTGAAATTCCAAATTTCAGATCTATTTATAACCAGAAGATCATGCTACTCCCCTACCCCCAAAAACTTTGATTACTCCCTATGTCTTCCCAAAATAAAGTCACAAATCCTTAACCTGGTATTATAAGCCACCTGCTATCAGGTTTAACTCTACCTCTAGTGCCTACACCCACTACTTCTTCTGCAGGCATGTACTTTCCCTTCAGCAGATCAGAAAGACTACAAAGAACTGCTCCTTTTTCTAAATCCCAAACTGTTCTCTCTCTTGACAAATCAAATACACACACTAGCATATATGTATGTCTTTTCTTCCCTAAGGGAAGGGTAACCCATTGATTTTTGTTATCCTCACCCAGCAGAGAGCCTGGAATATGATAGATCTTAACAAATAGTAAATGAATGAGTGTATGCTTGAAAAAAATTGCATTTATCCTCCCCCTCTGTGCCTGGGAAGAATTAACTACTACTGGAAACAGATAATGTCTTTAGATTTTCTCAACAGAATATAAATATAAAGTTCAAATGAGAAGGCAAGTTGAAGGAAGTATGGCATTGCTTTATTGGTAGGATCTTTTTTTTTTTTTTTCTTAAAGAAGTACACTGAAGAATAAGAAACACATTACACAGGAGTTGAGATGGTATCGACCATCTTTGTGGCTTGTGTGCACTTTTAAACCACTATTCATGGCTGGAGAAACAAAAGAACCTCTTTGCCTGTATAATTTTGTTCCCTTTATTGCTTTAAATAGGCAAGATGTGGTTTGCATTCCTTTCAGCGCTAATGTTGTTTGCTTTGTGTTCCTGAACAAAAATAACTTGCCGTTCATATTGCTCTCAAAGGCTGTTAAACATCCCCTCCCCCTTATGCATTCCACTCATTTGTAACTAAGGTCTTGAGTGTTGCTAACAGAGGCCCCCTCAGCCCCATAGCTTCTGTGATAAAAGCAGTAGGTGGTGGGTCTAGTTCTATTAAGCATCAGGTAATATCAGCATCCTTGAACCTTACTAGGAGAATTCTGCAGCTGGAGGGATTATCTTGTATATACAATTGCTCTAGGCAAGAATGGGTACCAACATTCTTGGAATATAAAGGTCACCATCGCCATGGTAAGGTGTTGACAGCTCTTTACAGGTCACATTATCTTTTTTCCTGGTTATTCTTCCTCTTGATTATTAAAAGCATCTTGCAAGATAGGTGTTACTCTCTAGAGCACAGCCAAAAATAATGAATGGCCTGTTCCTGGTGCACCCAAAAATACTGGGTGGCTCAGTTGGTTAAGCATCTGCGTTTGGCTCAGGTCATGATCCCAAGGTCCTGGGATTGAGTCTTGCATCGGACTCCTTGCTCAATGGGGAGCATGCTTCTCTCTGCCTCTGCCTGCCTCTCTCCCTGCTTGTGCTCTTCTTCCTCTGACAAATTAATATCTTTTAATTAATTAATTTAAAATGCAGTCTTTTTTCCTCCATGCTGCAGCAAACCTCCACTAGAGTTTTCTGAAAGTCTGATTCTTGGCAAAACAGAAAAAGCAACTATAACCTTCCTTGATATTCTAACCTAGTTAGCAAACATCAATCTGGAGAAAATCTTCTAAATGTCCAAGACAGCTCCACATGCCACATACCTGAATGTTCGGGTCAACCTTCACCCATTAACCTGAATCTCAGCTCTGAAGCCAGAAACTAGAAATTCTCAAGAGTAACATTTCGGCCACAAAGGTTCACTTTCAGGGCAAGTTATGATTGGGGCTAACGTCTCCCTCCTCCCAAGTGCCTCTGGTTTTACGAAAATCAAACCCTGAATCTTAGGGTCTTCTGCTAATTTCCCTCTCTCTACACACACTGCAGGGACTCCCACCACCCACCACTTCCAACAGGAAGGGTGATCGCTAAATATATGCGACAGTTAATGCTCTGTCTTTTCCGTCTGCCTACAGCTTGTTACAAGATTTCAGGAAAGGACCAGCCAGGTTGAACAAAGACATTTCTGTGATGTAACAATCTAGCTTCTCCCCATTCAGCCCAAAGTTATAGAGTTTTTTGATACTGGTTCCAGCCAGGGGACTGTCAGCCATCCTCAAGCACTTTCATTCCTTCGCACACCCTGAACTTGGCTTCCACCTGCCCGCACCAGCAGCTCTTCATAGGAGCAATTGTGACACTCATGTAGAACCACATAATAAGTTTCCTAATGAGACCAAAGGAAGGACTGGCCCCACTCGTTTCTCTGTCTGAAACGTGGACGACCCATGAGGGACGTCCTGCTGTAAGATGGGAGAGAGATACTCAGGAGAGAGAGGAAATCATGTCCACTAAGCAGGTGGTTTTGCCCAATGAGGTCGGGGCAGGGCTGTTGGCAACTTCCGTTAATTCCGTTGGGGCAGGCAAGTGGTGATTGGCAGTTAGTTCTCAGTTTGAGCTGAGGATGCTGGGATGGATTTTTAAGTGCACAGTTGGCCCTTACATCATGAGCCTAGCTTATGTGCCCAAAGAAATGGAATAACAAGGAGAAGGGATATTCGCAAATAATGCCAAAACCTCTTGTTAGTCTTTGGCTTCCATATCCTTCTCTAAAATTTTAGCTCAGGTGCTAAGCTGCCCAACATTTCCATCTCTCCCTGATTCCTTCATGGTAGAAATTCCTGCTTGCAAACCAATAGCTGAGATTTTAGCAAGATAAAGGGTTGTAAAAATTACCCTAGGTAATCTACAAAAAGCTTCACTGGATTAGGTTATGGATCTCTGAATCTGAGTTGGGTTTGTTGGGTCAGTTACCTTGCTCAGGAATTGACAGAGATATTTTAAAAAATGCCTGTTGGATGGATGGATGAATACACAGCTAAATGAATGTTTGTCTGAGCCTAAAACCTGCCTTACCAGCACAGAAGTAAAGCCCCAGCAGCCTCAAGCTTACACCTGCCAGAAGAATGCCAGTGTCAGCCCTAGGAAAGAGGGCAAGAAGATGCAAATCCTAAACAAGGCTAACACGGGGGATTTCCCTCCTCCTTTTCTCGCCCTCACTTCCACGGTGATACTAAAAATCCCATCAAGGTCAGTCATCAAAGCAGCAACAACAGGATATAAAAGAATTACTCTTTGCTCTGGCCATTTAGAAGTTTCCTGGAAACCTGCCTCTTCCAAACCATTGCCCCATGAGCATGGTGGTGATGAGCTTGAATCCTAGGTCCTCTTACTACCTAGATGTGAGACTTTGGGCAAATTACTTAACCTCTCTAAACCTCAATTTCCTCAATCTGTAAAATGGGGATAATATTGGGTAAAATACTAAGCATTATGTCAGGAATATAGTTAATGTTCAATTTTTATATTTATTACTCCTGCACCCATTCTGCCATCCCCTTCTTTCTCCTCTTCTCCGTTACTTCTAATAATATAATTGTCTATGAACAGCCAAGAGAGTAGAATGACCAGAAAAACTAGGTAATTTTGGACAGCCTGGAAGTTATCTACAAGCTTAAGAGCAATCACTGTAGCCTGACCAACTGCCTGGTGTTTTGAAATGTGTGATTAGTAGCCGATGGTGTCTATAAGCCCACATAGATTCCTAAGGGCTTGTTATTTAATAATGTCACCCAGAGAGGTGAAGGGCAGATTAAGTCTAGGTCTGTAAACTGGAGTAAGCCACTTGTTAATGGCTTAGTTCCCTCACGTGCAAAAACACATGCGTTGGACTAGATAGATGCTCACTGAAGTACGTTTACATTTTAAGACTTGGTTCCACAATAGAGAGGGATGATAGAAAGGTAAAATACACAAAGCTTAACTTCCCAGAAGAATAATTAAAATGTTTCAATTTGAAGTTAACTTATAAGGTGATATTAATAGGAATGTAATGGCATGGGGAGATCCAGTCCCTCTCAAACACTTTCTTAGCACCAGATGTGGCACCTGGAACAGACCAAGGGGAGGCCAAGAGATTCTATCCCCACCTCCTCTCTCAAGAGGTCTCCACAGTGAGAAAGAGAAAGGGAGCTCCCAACTCTGTCCTCCCCTTCACTGACCGCTCTCAATCTGAAAGGCAGGGGGAAGGGAGACCCTTCCATCTGGAAGACCACCAAGGGAGGTCTTCCATCACTGCTGCAGACACCAACCAAGCCCCTCCCCCTCTCATTGGCTTTGACTCTCCCCTGCACCCCCACCTCCAAAACAGCCTCCCACCAGGTATTAGGTGTCAGGTACACTTCACCTGCCAAAGGTCTTCCCTTGCCAGTTTTTGACGCAAGCTTTCGCATAATGTTTGCATAAATTTGCAGGTAGGGTTAAAGAGGCCCTGACTCCAATTATGCAGGAGGAAACAGGACCGCATTTGCAGTGAAAAGTTACTTTGGGGAGAGCACACCTGATCTGCCGTGGAGTGCTGGGAAAGTCATGCTAACTAGGCTGGGATGCCCATACTGTAGCCCCTACATCTGCCCTCCCAGACAACAGCACCGTCCAAGAAACCAGAGCTTTTTCAATGTTGGCTTGAAGTCATGCCTAGTAGGTAGAAAAAAGCTTTGCCCAGCCATGGGGAAGAATGGGGGTGGGGGGATCCATTTATTCCATCAAAGAGGAGCACTGGCAGCTGAAAGCCCAAGTTCAGAGCCATTCACTCCAAACAGTCAATGTTTGGTGACTCTACCCAGAAGTTCTTGGGTGCTAGTCAGCCAAACCAGGCTCCGATTTCCAAAACAACTGTTTCCAGAATAGCTCAGGAAATGAAGGTGTGTGAATGAAAGATGGAATTGGAACAGTTGCCCCTGCCATCAGCTTTCAGCCCGCCTTCACAAAAATGCATTACCGTGCCCATTTGTACTGCATGTGCATATAATTTAAGAAAAGTTCTTAACTAGAAAAGCCAATGGGTGAGTACGAACCAAATGGGGCCAATTATTTTCCAGTGGAGACCCCCTAGATAAGTTGGCAAATAAACCAGGCTTTGACCTTCTTCCATAATGTGTGGGTAACCTCTTGTGATGACCAGACATGAAGGAGGACTTCAGATTACAACCTCCAAAGGAACTAGCTATCCGCTGACCACAGGGATACGTGGAGTAAAACCCACAGCACCAAAAAGACCACAGAGCCCACCACAGCAGTCTAATAAAGCAGACAAGGTATTATTTGCCTAGCAAGGAGAGAGGTCCATTGCATTAAGAAAGGTCAGGAAGTGTCTGAACTGGAGGTGAATAGAAGAGAGATGGCGTGGCAAAGTCTTGTCTGAGCTTCTGATTGGCTCAAAAAGCAGATTGCAAACTCTGTTTGGGGGTTGGCTGCTGTTCTGATTTCTGTTTTGCAGAGGCATGGGCACAGGTCTCCACAGATCCCAGACCTCCCTATGGTGCATGGCCCTAGTAGGCTGGCGAATGTGCCTGCTCTGACCTCTGTGAAATTTTTTGCGGACACCCACTTTGGTGAAGAGTTAGGGTCCCTGGGGTTCCACTGGCTGCTGCCTGGCTTTGTGCCTGTTACTCCCGCTCTCTTACTCTCACTTCCTATAATGGAGAAACACACCTGTCTCCTGACTAAGCGAATGAGATAACCACAAGAAAGCAATTGGGTACTCTTGTTAGCAGGGAGCGAGCTGTATTTTCTAAACAGGAAAACTGAGGCACAGAGGAGTCCCAAGCCCCAGTAAGTTGGGGCACATATGAATAAAACGCTGCTGAATCTGGGGGCAGCGGGTGTGGGGAAAGGCTAACTGGAAAGATCTAACCAAATGTGAACTGTGCTTAAATCTGGGTGGTAGGATTGTAGGTGATTTTTTATTTTCTTCTTTTCTGTGTTGGTGTTTATATATTCTCCAAAGTTTCTACTATGTGTGGTTTTGAAATCGTATTTTTGAAAAGAAAAATTTGATGCAGCAAGGATGAGCTCAAGGTCAAGGTGACTGTAGTAAAGGTGTAAGTGCTTGGCAAAATCAGGACATTCTCCCCAATAGGAGTTCAGAATTCAGAGCTTGCAGCTGAGCCTGGCGCCCCCATGCCGGCTCAGCTCAGGGCTCCATCAAAGCCAGATAGGCCTGTCTGTCCTCTCTCACAGCTCTGAGAGTGTGACAGTGCTGGCCTGGGCTTAGAAGCCCTCACTTGGCCTTGCAAAACCCACTTAGATACTGGAGGAACAAACACACCAAATAGCATCTCATCTTTATGAGACACCTCCTCTGAAAAAAAAAAAAAAAAAAAGAAAGAAATAAAGAGAATACTTCTGGTTTTCTAAATCGGCGGGGCACAATCCCACTGGGACTCTATTTCTCTGGCCTTAGTGTTTCCATGGCAGGCATGGTCAGTGAGGCCAGCCCCCGACCCTACACTGCTAGGACCTGAGCTGCACCAAGAAAACACACATCTATCCTTGGTTTCTAAAGCCTTTGTGTTAAGAGACCCCACAGCTTCTGTTCTGTTGTTCACCTACTTTCCCTGCTAGAGGGTTTCATTTCTTCCTGATAACATTCCTTTCTCTCTCTCTCTCTCTCTCTCTCTCTTTCAATACTTAGTTAAGGGGGAAGTGTTGGTGGCAACATCAACATCTCAGTCCCATATCCTCTGATCCTCGATATCTCTCCTCAACACCAAGCCCGCTCAACTCTGTAACTCTCCCTCTGGGGTTGCCCTCCTGAACATCCATGCACATTCCTTGACTCTCTATTCCTGCCCCATCGGGTAGGTTAAGAAGGATCATCCTGGCCATTTAGCAAGGGAAAGACTTTGTGAATTGTAGAACAATTGGGCTATACAACAGATTATGCACATTGCTGCATGTATGCCTCCGTGTCCTGTCTCTCCATCTGGAGTTTTGTGTGTGGCTTCAGAGATTCCAGGAATCCTCTGGTACTGTACGGAAAATGGCATAGGTGGATGTGTGGGTGTTCATTTTTACTTGGGAAGGGGAAGCCATAGCTTCCGTTACATTTTCAAAGAGGTCTGTCATCCAGAAAAATGTCAAGAACACTTCTCTAATGGCTCCATCCCCTAGGTTATACAGAAAGTAATCATCCCAGCAGAAACTGTAGCTTGGGCCATTGAGGATGGTGAAGCCAGAGGAAGGGCAGTCAAGGGGGTGGTGTGGGGTGTGGCAGCCTAGCATACACATTGATGTGGTCTTTGGGAGATGTGGTTCAAAGAAGGAGGGAAAGTGACATTTATCAAGTGCCTACTGCATGGCCCGCAGCTGGGCTAAATCGTTCAGATACATTTTCTTGCTTTATCTTCACACTTGCTTTGTGAGGTAGGACTTATTATCCTCATTTTACAGATGAGGAAACAGGCTCAGAGAAGTTAAGGAACTTCCCCTATGTCACCTGGCTAGCAAGAGACAGAACTGGATTCAAAACCAGGGCTGGTGGTCAAAGCTCTGTCCTCTTTTTCACTACATTTTTCAGCTCAGTCTCACCCTGACAGGGTGGAGAGAGGGCACAGCCGCGTCACCTCACCTCTTGGAGGTTCCGTTTCACTGAACTGCAAAAATGGAAATTTCGTCTGCCCTTTCTTCCCTCCACCTGTCTGGCTGTTTGCCAAGGAACAGCTAAGGGAGGCGAGAGGACCTAGACGTATTCCGTTTAGCAGGCTCAACTCCACCACCCATCCCCACAACCTGCCCCCACTAGGAAGGGGGTAGGAGAAAGGTTAAGGCCATTGGGCAGGTACGGCCTCAGGAAGCACAGAGCCCAGAGGGCAGTTTATGTGTCTCGCACCTCTCTGTCAACTGGAGTGGTGTTCAGACCCGGATGAGGAGCAAGAACGGCGAGGCCACAGCTGTCCTAAGGCTCCCGCTCAACAGCCCTCCCCTGGCAGTGGGAAAGCCTCCTCATGGCTGAGCGAATGGCAATGTCTTCATTCGGAGAGGCAAGGGCAGAGGAGAAGAGTCCATCCAGTTTGCGGAATAGGAGGCAGAAGCGGAAGGCAGGCAGTGCCTACCTCTCAACCAGCTCCCCACTCCTTTTGTCCTGCCTGAAGGTCCTCGTCCTCTCCTCTCTGCGCCCCTCTCCCCACAGGTGTGGAGGCCCCTCCCCCACCTCCACCCTCCATGTCAAACCTACCAGCCACAAAGGATGAGTTAGTTCATCACCATGTTTTTGTGAGGGCCTGGGAGCCGTTCATTCACTCGAACATAATCTCCCACTTGAGAAATGTCAAAATGGGCAGCTCTCCCCAGCCCCTCCTCTTCCTGGCCCTTTCTTCTCACCCCCTTCCCAAAGCTCAGCCTGAATGACTTCCTTTGTGGTGGGCTTCCCTTCCTTTGAGGCCCCCTGGCCCCTCCTCTACAGCTCTTTCACAGAACATGGTCTTTCATTAAAAGCAGTGATTCATTTCCCATCAAACTTTAAATATTCGCCTCTGAAATGAGTAATTCTGACATTGAAGGGAGCCTCGCAGTGACAGCCCCGCCTCTATCTGGCTCCCGAGGCCTCCTCCTGTCTTTCCCCATATAAGGCCTTGAAAAGCAAGAGGGAGAAGCCTTGGTAAGTGAACCCAGGGCTGAATCAGGAGCCAGAGTTGGGGGAGGGAAGTGATGCAGGCCTGTGGGTCCAGGAAGCTGAGCATCCTGAAGTAGAGACCATGAGGTATGGGGTAGGTTGCTGGACTCAGAGACCCTGACCACCCTTTCCAGCCCCAACTTTTAGAAGTCTGTTATGAGGGGTGCCTGTTATGAGGGTGCCATGAGGGGTGGCTCAGTGGGTTAAAGCCTCTGCCTTCGGCTCAGGTCATGATCTCAGGGTCCTGGAATCAAGCCCTGCATCAGGCTCTCTGCTCAGTAGGGAGTCTGCTTCCTCCTCTTTCTCTGCCTGCCTGTCTGCCTACTTGTGATCTCTCTTTCTGTCAAATAAATAGATAAAATCTTAAAAAAAGAAAAAAGAAAAAAGGAAAAGAAGTCTGTTATGAGCTTTTGATGCACCTCTGAGGACTTCTGATAATGTGGGGAGATACCCACACAGCTTTCCGACACACAGCAGAGAGGTGTGTACGGCTCTGTCTCAGGACGTGGTTAACACCGTTAGAGTTTCTGATGCATCTGAACACTGACCTGGCCCTTGCCCCCAGTGTGGCTTTGGCCCGAGTTCTCAGCTCTCCCACGTGCCCCTGAGCAGGCTTTTCTTAAAGCCTCCGCTCCCTCTCAAGTACACACCTGGACGTGAAGACAGCAGCCTGTTCTTCCACACAGGTCACCATGCTTTGTACCCTGTGACACCACCACCCTGACCACAGATGTTTGGACTTGGGGTCAGTGCCTGAACTGACAGTAGCCACCTTGAGACTAGCGGCCCCTGAGGTGGCCTTGCTGGGGACCTGGCCCCAGGGCCTCGTCATGCCCACCTCCTTAAGGAGTTCTAAGAAACTTAGAGATTCTGACAAGAAATCAAAATAGAAGCCAAAAGGCACCATGGGGGCAGCAGACATTCAGGCCTAAGAGATTAAAGAGCCAGCCAGGGCTAGAAGAGAGTACAAGTGGACTCCTGGTTAGAGCTGGTGCTTGCCCTGAGGCCCGAGAAGGTCCAGGTCTAGATGAGGCTAAGAGCTAGACTGTTGCCTGCGCTAGCTTGTTTCCTTATGTATCCTTACAATAAGCCCCCATTACCTGAGGTGGCGTGAATCTATCACTGCTTCTTGATTCCTGAAAGAGCCTGTTAGAAATTTTCCGTGAGAAGTACACGAGACCACGCATGTTGAGCCCTCCGGACAACGCTCCACTAGAGGATAGAATGAGACCCCTTCGCAGGCACAGGGCAGGTGCTGGAAGCCCAGCCATACGCATTGGGCCTGAGAAATGGAAAATACATGGACAGGGGTACCAACAGTTGGGCCACATCAGGACCCCAATCCTAGGGGGCCTGATATATGGGACATATGGGTGGGATGGACAGGGAGGCAAGCCGGTGTGGCCAAACCCCAACCAACACCCAGCTCAACCCTTGGACCAGTGCGAGCAAGGCATGGCACCCTCTGAATGAGTTGGTTTCAGCCCAGTCCTCCCCAACTGGGGAACAGTGGAGTCCACCTTCTAAGGATGTCCCTTTACTCAGTGACCCCAATGTCTCGACCCAGACACAGCATTCCCAACACGACTTCAAGGTCATGTTGGCATGTAGAGTGCAGCCTCTGGACTCTCCCACTGGAAAGCAAGGTCTTTCCATGTGTCCCTACCCCTCTTCACAGCCCCAGCACCAGTGGCATCCTAACCACCCATGTTTTGCAAGGGCTTGCCTGGAGTCCATGTTTCCAACACACTCCCTTACATGCTGATTCCAATACCCTGCCGGCTTTTGGGAACTACCACCCTTCAGGACCTGGCATTCGGCCCACCATGCAGCAGGAGCTCAATAAAACAACCACTGAGGGATGAGGCCTCCAGAGTCCTGGAGATGATCTTTGACCATATGAACATATGATCCCACCCAGGAGTTTTTACTTCTCTCCCCTATCAGGTTGTAAACTAAGCAGGCAGGTATGGGTTTTTTGTTTATTTGTTGTTACTTGGTTTCATTTTCTTGGAAATGCTGGCAAAACTGAGCTTGTGCCTATTGATATATGGAACTTGCTGAACAACCCTCTGATTGGCATTTCTGGCCACCACCACCCCCGCCCCTCTCCACAGATGCTTGCTTCTCATGTCTTCAGGTATTTCTACAGCAGCCTCCAGAGGAGCCCAAAGTGACCAAGGCTATGGCGTGAACTCTCCACTGCCCTTTGTGGTCCCCAAGATCAGCCAGTTTTGCAATCCAGGGGGCTTTACCATCCTGAGGGACCTGGCTCAGGAAGCCCAGCCCAAGAAGGCAGGAGTCCTGGGAAGACCCCTGGAAGACAGCAGACCCAGTTCCTAAGCCTGAGGCATCTGGGAGACCACTGGAGGGAGTTGTTTGAGGAACAAGGAGTGTCCAGGCCCCACCACTGCCCTTTACATTACAATCCTGGGATGTGAGCCCTTAATACCAGTGGAAGGGTCAGAGTGCCCAAAGTGACCAGAAGGTCCACCTCACCCAGCCTCTGGTCCTGGACAGGGGAAACCCAGCTCAGGGAAGCACTCAAGATATTAGCTCTTTGAATCTGTCTGGTGGGGAAAATGAAAAACAGTATGGCCAGAAATAACTTTCAAGTTCCATTTAAGACTCTTCTTCTAAAGTTTTTCAATAAGTGTGTGAACTCTTCGTAGTGTGTGAATGAAACCAAGAGGAAAGGGTCATCATTTTCTCAGCTCAGCTGTCTGAAAACCAAGCAGACCCAACACTTTCTTCTCAAAGAAAATTGCAGGTCAGTGGGAAGAGGTTTTCATCTTAACTGTCATTAACAATTTGGATTTGTGTTCTGCAACTTATGTATGTGGAGGACATACATCCATCTTCTCCACTTCCCAGCTGCCAGACAGAGAAAAATGGCCACAGTTTTCTCATGAAATGCCATGAGGCACCATAGATCAGTGTAAGGACTGGGATAAGGAAATTAGTAACCTCAGAGCAACCCAGTTAAGGAAGTTCCCATGGAAAATGTTCCAGAGGCTTCCCTTAAGTGAGCCATGGTGCCGGTAGAAAGTGGAAACATGGAGTTTTAAGTAATCATATTGTGAGGTGACCTAATTGAGTGGAAAAATCCACATGGTCTCTTGGTTAACCAACTCTATAGGGGTTCTAACTGTTAGAGCAGAAAGGCATAACTAAGCACCTCCATACACCTGGTAGCCAATTAGAATAATTGTAGGTCAAGTGACTAGAGAAAACAGCCTCGTAGGTGTTGGCTGGGTAAAAACAAACTCATCGACCATCAGCAAATACACCAAGAGTAATGAAACATTGTTCACCCTGACTATCATCCCAAGGATCATCTTGTAGTTGGGTTTGTGTCAGACACCACATAAGACTACTTACTGAGGGGTGTGGTTGAAAGAGCACTAGACTGGGAATCAGAAGACCTGGGTTCTGACTCCATTTCTGTCACAACTAGCTGTGGGCCTTTGGGTGAGTTACTTGCCCTCTCTGGGCCTAATAACTATGCTGGTCTGTAAACTGAAGGGGCTAGATTAGACCAGTTCTGAGGGCCCTTCCAGCCTGAAACTTTGATCTCATGACTATTTCCTTGACAATTCATGAGCTAATCATATCAATAGAGCTCCTCTTCTCTCAAGACTGGCTCTTGGAGTTGTTTCATTTCATGATCAAAGTAAAACAACATTGGCATAGACCAGCAATGTGGTGTGTTCACCCCTGGGTCCCAAAACTCAGGGTCAGCAAGATCAAAATTATTTTCATAATAAAACTAAGATGTTATCTGCCTTTGTCACTGTGTTGACATTTGTGCTGATGGTGCAAATGCCGTGGGGAGCAGACTGTGCCTGAGCACAGTCACGGCAGAGCTGGGCACTGTGTCCTTCACAGCTGGGGGCCTGCATAACTAAAGAAAACAACAGTTTCACTTAGGACCATCCTTGATGAAGCAGTAAACAATTTAGTGAAACCTCAGCTACTGAACACAGTTTTAAAAT
Organism: Mustela nigripes; assembly: GCF_022355385.1. NCBI lineage: Eukaryota > Metazoa > Chordata > Mammalia > Carnivora > Mustelidae > Mustela > Mustela nigripes. Next base: position 103,705,760 of record NC_081562.1, read on the forward strand.
AGTCTCTGAGACAATAAGGGAAGTACACATAAAACACGTGGGTTGCGTATCAGAGTAAGAATGGTTGTCCTGAGGAAAAGGACATGTGTGATTGGGATGCAAGCTAAACTAGCCATTTCTTTCAGAAACGTTAGTTTTTGAAAGAACAATTTATAGTCTGAATATGTGGACTTTGGCATTTGGCAGCCATTTTGTTTTTCAAAAATAAGTAAGCCAGTCACTTCAAGGAAAATAGTTAATACTATTTTTTGCCAGTGACAAAATTTGAACTTTCAAGAGGAAATTGGAATTTTTGAAAACTTGCCCCTGTCATTGTGACCTTCATAACATCCCAGTACTTAAAACTTTACTAATGAGATTAATATCAACAATATAATTTCTTTTATACTGTGCAATGAGATGTGTCAACATTTAAAAGAACTGCATAGATATTTTCCAAATAATGTATGATGTTCTAAAACCTCTCAGGGGTAAGAGAGCCATTTGAAGTTTAAGCCAAACTAATATATTTTAATGTAACAGAGTAAGAAAGTTTCATTAATATGAATATGGTTTCGGATTCCACATTACAGCTAACCTTTAAAAAAAATCCCCACTTGTGGATTTTTGGCATAGTATCAAATAGTATGCACAATTATTTTAAAAGCTATTAACATTCCTCTGGCTATTCACGGGTCTTTTCTGATTCCAAATAAATTTTAGGATTATTTGTTCCATTTCTTTGAAAAAAAAATGGATGATATTTTGATAGGTATTGTGTTAGATGTGTAGATTTCTTTAGGTAGCATAGACGTTTTCACAATATTTGTTCTTCCAGTCCATGAGCATGGAACGTTTTTCCATTTCTTTGTGTCTTCCTCAATTTCTTTCATGAGTACTTAATAGTTTCCTGAGTACAGATTCTTTGCCTCTTTGGTTATGTTTATTCCTAGCTGTCTTATTGGTTTTGGGTGCAATTGTAAATTGGATCAACTCCTTAATTTCTCTTTCTTTTGTCTTACTGATGGTGTATAAAATATTTATCTCTTTTCCAACTACATATCTGGGTAAGGCTGAAATTTCACCATATATGTCAACCAAAACAACGTATTATAGTGGACTGAATGCAAATGCAGATAGTCTTCTATAAATCAAGGCACTGGAAAGATTTTCAGAAATATAAAACAGTGGTTCTCAATCAGGGTGATAATGTCCACTCAACCCACAGTCCCAAGAAGACATTAAGTAATTTTTGGAGGGCGTGAAGCTTACATTCAGTGGATGGGGGCTAGAGATGTCCTAAACACACTACAATGCAGAGGACAGCACCTTACCACAAAGAATTGTTTGGTCCAAGATTTCAATAGTGCCAAGGTTGAGAAACTGATGTACAATAATACTACTGTTCTAAGTCTTTGGCTTACAGAAACATTTGTTAGCATGCAATGGGTTTATTATTATTTTTAAATGAGTTAATAGTTTTAATTTTATAGTTTTAATTTATGATAACTATCAATAGATATAACCCACATAAACAAAAGCTCTTTGGTGTCCTCAATAATTTTAAGATAACCAAGGGGTTCTGAAACCAGAGAGTTTATGAATTTTTGATATGGACTCAATTTGTTGAGCAACCCTATGCATTAGCCATTCTAAAAATAAGAGCATTTTATAGCAGGTGTGCCCACAGACATGTAGTTTCTTCTCAAAAAAGGAAAGTATCTAGAGCAAGGCAAAGGAAAGAGGTCAGTGCAGGGGTAAACAGTGATTTAAGCATCCAGTATGTTTCAGGAATGCAACTGTAACTAAACTGCACCCGTTGTTCCCAAAAAGCTTACTGTCTAGAAGGGAAGAGAGACACATTGACCAAAATTTTAATTAGAATGTGGGTGGGAAGAAGGAAATATATGCATGGAGTATGTGAGATCAGTACAATGGAGCCTTAGGGTTGGGGTGGGGTGAGGTGAGGGAGACAGGGAAGGCTCCCCAGAGAAAGTAGAGTTGGCTCTTGAAGAATTAGTAGGAATTTGGTTACTTAGAGTAGGAGGGTCACTGAAGAGAAGGTAGTGTTCCAGGTGGTGGGAACAGCATGAGCAAAAACACACAGACATATAAAAAGAGCACTGGGTATTTGGAGACGATATGAACGGTTGTAGAGAAAATGAAAAATGGACTAGATATGCACCCCCAACAAAATAAATTTATGCCCCCAATAATATTAAGATATTTAAAGTCAAGAAATAACAACCCTAGTAACACCAAGTGTCTTTAGTTTTGGAAGAGGATAGGTGGGTTCAAAAGTTAGGTATACCAATACAAAGTACCTGTTTTGGAGAACAAAAGTGAGACCTCCCCCTCTTGTCCTGATGGGACATTGCATCCTCTGCACGCGCACTTCCCCCTCTTACAAGCTCTTCTCTATCTTTACACGATTTCTATCCCTGGCTCTGGAGGGCCTCCCAGGATGCTCATTGTGGGTCAACGCATTCTGCTGGGAATAGACAAGGGGAGCCCTCTTGGCTTATTAGCATGAAATTGTCTATTAGCACGAAATTAGCATGAATTGGCTTATTAGCCCCAGAAATTCATTCTACATTTTTTCAGAAAGGGTTTATGTGGTTAGTTCATGTAAAGAGACGAGATACTGTTTTTCCTGTCAAGAAGTCGGTTGAGGTTGTTGAAGTTTATTTCAGAAGCAGTAGTACATCAACACCATTCTGGAAAACCGGGGCAGTACTAAAGCAAAACTGGAAAAACTGTGCAGTACTAAAGCACACTGGTGTAGGAGGAGTCCCAAGTTACATAAAAGAAGAGAAAGAGAGAAGGCACATTTTTCTCACTATCATCACTGGCCGTCTATTGCTACCAACAGCCTTCACCAGAGGCTGAACTAATCTGAAGGACACTTTGGCATTTGCCCAGGATCCCAGCGGAGAGCCTGCCCTTTCCATTGGTAGGCTGCAGAAGAAGCCTCTTTAACACACATCTGGGACACTGCTTTCAGTATAAGTCTGATTGATTGATATTCCTCAAATTAAGGAGGGCCAGTCAAGTGCCCAACCTGGAGCCCAGGCAAGCTGGCATTCAATCAGGATGGGTGTTTTCCCAGAATAGCACACAGCTGAGGCCATGCAGCCTGAGGGAGGCAGTGCGCTGTGGTCAGGATGGGGGGCTAAGGCAGTGGGCAGGAGAGCCGGCTTGCATTATTTGCAGGTGGAGGGGACTGTACAAACAGGAGAAGGAAACTATGTAGAGAAGCAGGAGGCCCAGGGGCATGTTGGGTTGGGACTCTTAGAGCCAACTAGAGACAAACAGCAAAGAGCAAGGATACCAGCAGTGAGCAAATGCATGGAGCCTTACAATCTACCTGGTTCAGGGGCAGGCAACCTAGCTGGAAGGAGCTCACCCTGAGGGACCTTGGTTTGCAACCCTCTTGCCAGCAAGTCAGTGGTTAAGAACACTCCTGGACTTCATTAACATCTTCCTCTCCCTCCCAGTCCAGGATACAGGCCTGAGGTGAAGGCTTATCAGTAGAGTCTTTAAATCCAAGTGGAAGGGATGCCTGGGTGTCTCAGTAGATTAAGTGTCTGCCTTTGGCTCAGGTCATGATCCCAGGGTCCTGGGATCAAGTCCCACATTGAGCTCTCTGCTCAGCAGTGAGCCTGCTGCTCCCCTCTGCTTGTGCACTCTCTCTCTCTCTGTCTCTCTCTCAGATAAAATCTTTAAAAATAATAATAATAAAATGTATCCGAGTGGAGTTATATGGGACCCCCGTTGGTGGGGCCAGGAAGTAGATGACTTTCCTAAGTAGGTGCCAACCCCAGTAAACACTGCCCCAGTGTGTACTCCGCCACTGCAAACCACTGACAAGAGGTGTGACTTACGCACATCCTAGAGCACATGTGTATACATGCAGCACTGCTAAAGGGAGATACTAGGCTGTAGAGCACTGCATTTACAGAAGACACCAGGGCCGGGTGACCTAGGTCCAAACACAGCTCTGCATGTGTCAGCTTGGGCCTTCTCTCCTGTGTGCCGGTGAAACCCACCCAGCAGCAGTCCAGCTGAACCTGTCAGCCCTTCCCTGATCCCCCTGGAGGAACCCTGAGCAGTGTTTGTGGACACAAGCCATTGGTGTCCAGAGGGTGAAACACTCACAGCTGCCATAATAACTATTTTTTAAGTGATACCGAAAGTGATACTTTTTAAAGTGATACTTAAAAACTATTTTTTAAGGGATTTTTTTAAGTGATACTGAAGTGCCAGGTACTGTACTGAGCTCTTCACAAACATTAACTCATTTAACTAGCAGGCCTTGATAGTAGCCTTTTATTAGTAACTGAAATCAACAAAGCGACTTTCCGGAAGTCAGCATGTGGGGACTAATAATGAAGCAGAAAGGTAATGTTGTCGACTCAGAACTGCTCCACGCACTAAGTGGGCCCAACATGGGCTGCCCAGGGAGGGTGCCCAGCTTGCCCCGCAGCCCCAGGAGGATGAGTATTCCCTCTTCAGATGCTTGTTTTGTGTCGGCGGCTATGACAACGAGACACATGAAATAAAGTGGATGGATCTCTGGCTTTATTTACACTCCCGATCAGATTCAAAGTAGGATTGGGAGGTCAGCAGCCACATGGGGGTTCTCTCCCCACCCCACCCCCCACAGCACCAAATAACCCTGTTAAGGTTACTTCACACAAATTTGCCCCTTGGCAACAGCATGCATTTCTATGGTACAAAGCCCTCCCTTCACCATCTCCTCTGAACTTCCGCAAAGGGATTTAGGCGGACCACTGGTGACAATGCTTTTGAAAACCATATTTCCTTTACCCGTGATCTTCCCTTCCAATGCCATGGTACGAGGCAGGGCCCATTGCTGGGACCACCATGAAAGAGACTGCGCAGGGCAGCTTTAACGTTCCTCCTGCCTACCACGTTGGTCTATTTCACTCTTGCCTTTAGAAGAAGGCCAATCCACCACTGAACTGCCTGGGTTTTCTCCTTGTTTTGCTCTCTTGTCCCATGAGTTCCTGCAGCCTGCACAGTTTCCCTGAAATGTACCAGCCCGGCTCCTTTAATCAGAATTGGGCTAACTGGTATAACTAGAGTGCCTCTCCTCCATGCTCATAGAGAGTTGACCTCTAAGTTGTCCCTCTGACCCAAGATTTTCACTCAACATTTGTTGATCACAAAAAAATGTCTAGAGGAAACTGAGACCATGGCTGGAAAATCAGATCTTGCAAAAAGACTGCCAAGTGGCTGATGTTGGAGGAAAGCTGTTTGCCTCCTGTGGGTTTTGCCCCAGTGAGGTTATTTCCAGATAACAATCTGAACGAGGTATCCTTCCCCTTGTCCCCATCCCCCTAGAGGTCCACAGGCCAAAATAGTACAAATAGCAAGATGTGAGAGCCAGAATGGAGAAGATGTCTAGGAGGACTGGTATAGAGACATGAGGTCCAGGGGAAGACACTGTGTGCTGGGTAGGAGCATTTACCAATATCTGGGATAGTACGTCCCTTGATCCAAAATGGCTGGGAAAGGAGCTCTATAGCACCTCTGATAAGAAAGGAAATTAACCCAAATCCTTGTTTGGGTGCTAGGCTAAGAAGGACTAGGACAATGAACGCCTCATTACTGGCCACTTCCATAAATGTATGGAAGTGTATGAAGACTCTGAGATCACCCTATATAATATATTAAAGCTATAACAGGGAGATGTGATAGAGTGAAGGGGGGGCACCTTGAATTGAGTTCAAAGAGATGATGTTTAAGCTGAAGTCACGCCATTAGAAAAGATTCATTTATAAGAAGATTTGAGGGCACACATCAAAGGACAGGAGGCTAATGCAGGTCTCTAAGGTAGGAATAAACTTGGAGATCGGGGGGGGGGGGAAAGGATATTGTGGCCAGAGCATACCGTGTGAGTGGGGAGAACGACAAGGGGCTGGCACTAAAGAGGGGTCACTTTCTGTGGAGCCTTCCACGCCAGGGAGGGGACTCTGGGTTTGACCACAGATCTAATGGACAGCCCTTGGAAAGTTCTAATCAGGAGGGGGTGGGTGGGGTCAGTTTACACTTAGATAACTCCAGATGGTCCATGGAGAACACCCAAAGGGAGAGCAGGCAGAAACATGAAACTCATGGAAGAGGGTGCTGCAGCACTTTCGGTGGACAAGAAATTATAGTGACTTTGACCTGAGCAGAACTAGTGGAGTGAGGGAGAGAGCACCATATTCACTGGGGAAGGCTTTGGAAGTGGTCTGGACAAGACTTCATATAGATGTGAGTCAGAGGGGGGAACGGAATCAAGGATCAAACCCTAGGGTACTAGCTGAGCAACTCTAGGCATATGGTGGGGCCATTTAGTTGGACAGAGGAGGCGGTGAGGTGGGTCTGGGAGTCGTCATTAAGAACTCTGGTTTTGGACATGCTGTATTCGAGAATTCATAGCTTATGAAATGTAATGCTGTCCTAGGCCTTATAATGCCTCCTAGAGCTGTGGCTTTTTCCCTGGGCTCTTAAGCTCTACTGAGAGGACCATCTGCAGGGTCCACAGGCTTATAGGTCATCTTCAAGGTCATTAGACAATGGTTTTGTCCTTGGTCCACTCATTCATTCATTCATCCCACAAACACCTGTGTATCCCAGAAGGAAAGTCTGCACTTCTTCAGTCTGTGTAAGAATTCAATCTATAGAGGCCTTCAAATCCAGATCTGTCATTTCACTGTTTAAAAATTGTATTAATAAATAGCGGGCACAGAAAGTTACAAACAAGGTCAAAGCACAGCCAACCCAAAGCACAGCCAACCCTCCAGCAGAGGATGATTCCCAAGGGGCGGCCCCAGCCTGGCTCTCATAGACTTAGCTCCAGGCCCAGCCCTAGGATGTCAGCCACCCTGAAGTCTGGACGGGAGATTAGTATTTCCCATCCCCAAGAAACTAGGAAGGCACACCTGAAAAGATGGGCTGCTCAATGGGGGGCGGGAGGGGTGGTGCTGGCGGCAGATCTGGAATGGAAGGTTGCTCAAAAACCTAAGCCACCGCTGCCATCAGATTCCTGTCTCTCCATCTCCCTGAACAGTATTCTGGAAGCTAAGCTTGAAAAGTTATTTCCTCTATGTCTTTGGGCGTTTTATCCCTTCATTTTTAATATTCTGTCATCTCTGCTTAAAAGAAAAAATAATAACCACCCTACAATTAGCTTTTCCATGATTTTATCAACTCTTCAGATTTTCCAAGTTCCAAAACACTTTGCTTCGATATTATTTCCATTGTTCTCCTTTCCTTGTGTTTCTTCTTCCATTTCTAACTTTTTTTAGCAAGATGCTTAGTTGTCCAGTTCAATTCCACACTTTTTATTTTGAGTTAAGTGTTGAGTGCTACGAATTTTCCTCTTTGTATAATCCTGGCTCTCGTCAGCAGATTTTGATATAAAGTGTTTTCATTGTTAGTATTTTCAAAATAATTGGGCACTTTGGGTTTTTTGTGATTTTTCTCACCCAAAATTTACTTATAAGAGTTTTAAAATTTCCACAGTTGTTTTTACTTTGTTTTTGTTACTTGTTTCTGAATTTCCTAAAATATAGTTACAGAAAATAATCTCTCACAGATAAATTTTTTCAAGCAATCCTGAGGTGGTCTTTGTAGTTAAGAGGTGAATACTGAGGAGTGGTTCGTGGTCACCCCATGTTGAACATTTGTTAAATATCATGGATTATGTTTCACACATACTTTTACACTCCTAGGACTTTTAAATATCCCAAATGGAACCATCTGCTGAACCAGCAGAGATTTGTCTGTGAATCTAGAGAGATGGTCAAAGATTACATTTCCTCTCCTTCACATATTCATTCCACAAATATCTGGAGCGCCAAGCACCCACTCTGTGCCAGGCCCTCCCTCTGGGAACACATGAGTGATGAGGCCCAGTGGTATGGCTGGACAGGCACTTGTTACATGGGCAGTAAAAGCAAAGCCTTTCCAGGTGGAAAAGACAGCAGATACAGAGGATAGAGGGCCATTAAGGAAGTTCAAGTAGAAGAAAGAGGAGCCCCTGGCAGGATTAAGGACAAGTGAATCCTTCACGGTTTCTTTCCTCTCCACTTCCTTCCCCACTCTCTCCAGTCATGGTCTAGTCTGCTTGCCTGGTGCAGGCGTGGCTCTGTGCCGATGTGGTAGTGCAACTGGCCCTCATGGGCCACAAGGCACTTCCTCGATAGCAGTCTGGAGTCCTGTGGCATCCTTTCTCCTGGTAGGTGGACTCAGGAGACACCATCTGCAAAGTTTCATGGAAGAGGTACCTGACAAGGACATCAAGTCTTGCTCTCTGGGTATCAAGGACGGATAGTGGCATGTACCATGGTAGTTCATGTGTTTCTTGATGATAGGCAAAAAGGTTTTCTGCACAGGGAGATAAGGAACACATCATTAACAGCTGGACACTTGTTCTGGTGAAATATAAAGCTCTCAAGTTTTACCCTGTAACGAGAAAAGATCAAAGCTCTGGACACACCCAGTCCTGTGATGTGCTCCATCACATGTGTTACAGCAAACCAGCTGGCCAAAGAGGAACCTTAATGCTCTGATCAAAACGGGCAGAAGTCGGACTCTTCACAAAAGTTCTAAGTTCTGAAAGAAGATGCCAAATCCATGAGAATAAGAAGCTAAAACACTCTTAAAATTGTTGCTGGCACTAAACACACAGGCTCTCCATACTAATCTCTAGGATCTGTGTGAAAAGGCAGACGGAGACCCTGCAGCAGTATTCTCTAAAGATCAAAGAGCTGGCAGCTTCCCTTGGAGAGGAGACAGGGGCGAGGGCCCAGAGGTGGGAAGCATGTCGATGACCCATCTCCTCCTCTTGGAGCCAGGAGACTGACTGATGTGGCAAAGTTGAGTGCATATCTAAACACCCAGGGCGAGGAGAACAATCCCATCTGTTACAACTTTGCTGGAGAAGAAGACAGAGCACTTCAAGCCTCAGTGAAAAGTGCAGACCAGAATATTCAGGAGACAGTAAATGAAGTGACTGAGCCTTTTCAAGAAGAAGAAATGGAGCTTCTCAGAATGTTATCTGTGAAGGGAGACGTGACCTGGAATGCAAGGAGCGCTCAGAACAAGTGACAAGACAAGCCACATGGATGAAGAGCAAAAGGCCTGGAGAAAGTGATCCCAGGATTTGGGGAACAAAGAAGCATTTCTTCTTCTCAATGCCCAGATTCTGCCCCTTGAGTTGAAAAGCTCTTGCTCGTAGGCTGAGAGTTGGGAAGGCCGACAAACACCTCATCACCTGCAGACAGAAGACTGAGGAACTGAGAACGAGAGTCACTGAAACAGTGAAGTGAAGCTTCTAGAAGTGGATTTGATAGTCCAGGAAGAGCATCTAACAGAGAGCATTGCTTTCCAATCCCTGGGCATAGGGTGGGGCTTTGTCTGAGACAGAAGGATTCACTCCTCTCTCGAGAACCTCTTCTTGGCAGCTATGATTTCCTCCTCTTCCCTCCTCCTGCTTTTCCTCTCGTCCATTCATCCTCAAATCCCATATTTCCAGTGGAAGATTCCCACCCTCCGGGAAGGCTGGGAGGACCGCAGTCCCCCCAGCAGTGGGCTCCTGTCCAGGTTCTCTGCTTCCCGTTGTCCTCCCTGGGGGGCCTTCTCTTCCCCCTGGATGCCTTCATCTGAAAATAGGAGTGAGTCACCTCCCGGGGTCACTGAACCTCCACGTGGCCTTAATAGTCAAATTCGACATGCACCGACAAGGCTGTGCAGTACTTTGTTTCCCAAAATATTGTTGAATTATTTACATTTTAGTTTAAAAAACTTTAAAAATAGCATCCGTACTTTTGTTCAACTTGCATCTTGATCATATGATAAATTTTAGGACCGTTTTAGAAGATAGTGATCTTTTAAGTTCTCCCTTTATAATAAGTTCTTGGACAATATAAGCAGTGACTTCTCATTCAATGATTCATCCTCGTACTCCCTAAAAAAATCTATAGCACTTACATATCGCAGTTCAGCAATGAGTGACGTTCAAAATAGCAGAGACTGCACCCCTCTGTTAATATTTCTGTGGTCCATAGTGATAAACGGGTGGATGTTATTTGTCGGTCTCAGTGAATTACGACTGATCTTTTAAAAATTAGTGTTGCGGGGGTGGCTCAGTCAGTTACATAGTCTGACTCTTCAAGTTAGGTCATGATCTTGGATTTGTGAGATGGAGCCCCAGATTGGGTTCCACACTGGGAGTGGAGCCTGCTTAAGATTCTCTCTGCCATTCTCCACCTCCTGACACACACACACACTCACCCCCCCACACACACACTTCCCTCCACGTACACACACTCAGATTCTCCCTCCCTCTCTCATTCTCTAAAAACTTTTTTAAAAATTAAAAATAAAGATTAATGTTGGACATTAGATCCTGACATATCCTCCAAAAATTTCTTCCTATAATTGTGACCTGACTTCTGAAGGGAAGTTTTCCTAGAGAAAATATCACAGCCAGAAGATTGTACTACAATCCCCAAATCCATATCTTTACCCTTCTTTCATTGGATATCTATAAAAATACTATAGCAGACCCCCAAATATATATTTCATGATACATAAATTACATGGATGTACTTCTGAACTAGTATGTTCACTGTAAAGCAAACAGAAAATAGTCTTTTTGAAAAGATGCCATAAAATTTTTTAAATATTCCCAATATATTTAAAACTAGTTAATTATGCAAATTTTGTTCTCATTAAAATACCGTCCGTTATATTTTTAGTGAGAACAATGTGGCAGAATTTGCATCATTTTTTAAAACTTCAGTATTATACTTTGAGATACACTAATTTAAATATCTCAAATATCAAACTTTTGATATATTAACTCATGCTTTTAATGATCTTCAGAACTTAGATAACTCACAAGGGCACAATGGACACGCCACACAAAGTGTACCATTGACAAGAAATAAGTCCATATTATTGAAAGCCTAGAGAATTTGTCAACTTCTTATCTGATCCAATCAGATCCTTCATTGTTTTCATAATGATACTGATGGAGAGACTGTTCCAGTGCAGGGGGAGGGGGGGCTTCTGCTGCTTTTCTTGCTGCTGTTCTTGCAAAATTACTGTTATCTTTAATCTGTGCATTTCTTTGCAGGGATCTTTAAGTTATTCAACTGTCCCATGAGGGTTAATTTGGTTCAGACTATTTAATACATGGTAATGGGGCATGGGTAGATTACAGAACATTACAGTATGCTGATGGCACACAAACCAGTGACGAGGCCACTGCCAACACCTCTGCCTAATGGACCTGCACTTCTCTCATACAGTGCCAAGGATGTGAGTACCTGACCTAGGGCACCAGCTACTATCCAGGTAATTTTTAAAGACCAAGTATCAGTATAGTACAAGGTCTAATACTTTCATTTCATAGCTCAGTGGTTCATGCAGGCGTGTCACGTAAAGACCAACCTGTTTGTTTTCCAGATGAAGAAAGGTGGGGCACAGAGGACCAATGACTTGCTCCAGGTCATACAATTAAACATCGCAGGATAAGAGTCTGCTGAATCAAACATCCAGCGCTCTCCCTAAGTTAACACAAGGCCTCAATTAAATTTCTGGCCTCTCTGTCCCTGGCCCTGTTTGAGACCCCCGTTATTCCCACCAAAAACCATGAGTGCTCCAAAATTAAAGCATCAACTTCATGTGTGACAGTAGATGGGTAGCTGAGAGCTAGTTTATCTAGCAGAAAGGGTGACATGGAAAGTAACTTTATCACTATGGGATTAATGTCAGGTCCCAGAGATTCACCCCCATCTTTGTTTCTCATGTGACTCATTCTGACTTAGTAACAATAGTCCTGGTGGAGGGAAGTTACAACCTACTGAATTAGAGTCTGCTGAAAAGTGTAAGCTGTAGTAACTGACGCCGAGGCTGAACATGGTAACCGTGAGCTATCGATGAACTTTTAAGCTAATAAGTCAATCAGGAAAAACACTGAGATGTAAGCTGAGGAAGGGTGAATCTAAGGTTTTGGAGAAATAAGGAACTTATTAGAAAACACTTTTTTTTTTTTTAAATGGATCACAGAATGATAGAGCATGAAGCCAGCGGCGTCCATGACATGTCTCAAGCTTATAAGAGGTTGCCGCAACACGACTGTTGAGCATACTCCATTGAGACCAGTGCTATCCAGGAGACGCAAGGAGGAAACAGACTACCCAGAGCCGTGTTCATCGTCAGATTTTATAGATAATGAAAATTCTGAAAGTTTGGGACGCCATATGGGATTGTCTGCTTTTTTAATCATTCAAGTAAGGACATAAAAACAAGGAAGAAACCAATGTTTAACTGAAAAAAAAATCACACAAATCTGAGATAAAATGTCATTTGTTTTTCCAAATTAGTACCTAAATTGCAAAAAGAATATGAATACATAAAACTGTAAACTACACGTAGGGAGCATGATACATAAAATTAAGTGACATGTGACACGTTAATGATACTTTTGCAAATATTTTCCATAGGGGTTAATGTTTCTAAAATGTGGAATAAATTACAAAGCAATATAAAAAACATTAACAGCCCATGGAAATATGGGCAAAGCTCTTGAATGGAAGAAAAAAATCACAAAATATCACTGAAAATTAAATGTTTCCATTCATCAAAAAAGAAAGGATCTCCATTTTGAAAAACACATTTTAATGCCAAAAAGGTGATCTCTCAATCTCAAAGTGTAGAGAGCAGACCTTTAAATATGCATAGCTTTATGAAAATTCACTCGTTTTTCTCCTTTCACTGAGAACCAACTGCTGAACCCAGTATATGCAACAGTATTTGAGCCACTGACCTAGAAAATTCTGAGTACATAGATAAGCCTGTGCAAATTGCTGGAGGGCCCTAATCTGCATAAACACCCAGGGATTGCTGGGATATCAGCGGAGGCCATCAGGGATGCATTTCTCTGATGTCCCTGGAGCATCCAGAGAGAAAGAACAAGAAGACTCCAGGACTACCTGACTGAAGGGACTCAACATCAAATGTCAACACCTTAGGTTCTGGGGGAGCCAGTCTATGAACATGGGTGAGAGAATGTTCTATCTTGAGGCCTGATCTATAGGATGCAGGGGCTGACACCCAGATCCCATGGGTTCAAAGTTCTTCAACAAGGAGGGCAAATGGTACAGGACTAGCCTTGTGGCACTTGCATGTTTCAATCACTAAGAATTGAGGCCATCCGGATAAACAATGTCAAGCCCTGATAGCTGCCAGTGGCTGTAGTCATTCACCCAGACAGTGGCCGTGGCTGTAGTGACTGACAGGTGGCAGAGTACAGAGTGTCTGGCGTCATGGCTGAATCAGAGAGGAGCCTTGCATAAGGACCTTGCAGGAGACCTCTCCACATCTCTGAACATAGTGTGCCCACCTGGGGTGACTGAGAACTTCAAAGGGGTTTAGCTCACACAGCAGAAGCAGGAAGCCCATCTCCTTCCCTCCTGGGGCCTCCCAGGGACCCCACCCCCACCCCCAGGCTCCACCTTGCAGTGAGGCTGCATCTTTATCTGCAGATGTTGTAGAGTTAGAATAACCTGAATCTGCATTTCTCCACTGACTTCCTCCTTAGGGCCCCAGACCATGTACAGTCCTACCATCTCGTCACAGCAGTGAGAAATCTGGCAAATCAGTGGAAGGCCTCCGAACCCGGAGTTACCACTCACATGTATTGGACACTCCCATGTGTCAAGCCCTTCTTACAACCCCTGGCGTGGATCATTTCATCCTCACCTCATTGCTCTAAGCTATTTGCTGTCCCCATTTTGCAGTGGAAGACCTCAAGCCTGGAGGAACTTGGAGAATATCTCATAAGGTCACAGAGTAAATGGCAAAGCTAAAATTCAAACTTGGGTCTGTCTACTCCCTGTTTTGGGCGCATTATACGCTGAGAAAGAGTATCTGGCAAAAAGTTAGAAATGACCTGAATGCACGTCAGAAGAGCAATGACCAAAGCCATTATGCAATATCCATAATATGTAACTGTATGCAGGTAGCGTTAAGAAGTGAGCTAGATTGGATTATTTGTTCTTTGGGTGTTGAGTTTGCTAAGTTCTTTATAGATTTTGGACACTAGTCCTTTATCTGATATGTCATTTGCAAATATCTTCTCCCATCCTGTCAGTTGTCTTTTGATTTTGTTAACTGCTTCCTTCGCTGTGCAAAAGCTTTTGATCTCGATGAAATCCCAATAGTTCATTTTTGCCCTTGCTTCCCTTGCCTTTGGCGTTGTTCCTAGGAAGATGTTGCTGCGGTTGAGGTCGAAGAGGTTGCTGCCTGTGTTCTCCTCAAGGATTTTGATGGATTCCTTTCTCACATTGAGGTCCTTCATCCATTTTGAGTCTATCTTTGTGTGTGGTGTAAGGAAATGGTCCAATTTCATTTTTCTGCATGTGGCTGTCCACAATTTTCCCAACACCATTTATGAAGAGGCTGTCTTTTTTCTATTGGACATTCTTTCCTGCTTTGTCGAAGATTAGTTGACCATAGAGTTGAGGGTCTATTTCTGGGCTCTCTATTCTGTTCTATTGATCTATGTGTCTGTTTTTGTGCCAGTACCATGCTGTCTTGATGATGACAGCTTTGTAATAGAGCTTGAAAAACGTCTGGAATTGTGATGCCACCAACTTTGGCTTTCTTTTTCAATATCCCTTTGGCTATTCAAGGTCTTTTCTGGTTCCATATAAATTTTAGAATTATTTGTTCCATTTCTTTGAAAAAGATGGATGGTACTTTGATAGGAATTGCATTAAATGTGTAGATTGCTTTAGGTAGCATAGACATTTTCACAATATTTTTTCTTCCAATCCAGGAGCATAGAACAAATAATCCAATCAAGAAATGGGCAGAGGACATGAACAGACATTTCTGCAAAGAAGACATCCAGATGGCCAACAGACACATGAAAAAGTGCTCCATATCACTCGGCATCAGAGAAATACAAATCAAAACCACAATGAGATATCACCTCACACCAGTCAGAATGGCTAAAATCAACAAGTCAGGAAATGACAGATGCTGGCGAGGATGCGGAGAAAGGGGAACCCCCCTACACTGTTGGTGGGAATGCAAGCTGGTGCAGCCACTCTGGAAAACAGCATGGAGGTTCCTCAAAATGTTGAAAATAGAACTGCCCTATGACCCAGCAATTGCACTACTGGGTATTTACCCTAAAGATACAAACGTAGTGATCTAAAGGGGCACGTGCTCCCGAATGTTTATAGCAGCAATGTCCACAATAGCCAAACTATGGAAAGAACCTAGATGTCCATCAACAGATGAATGGATAAAGAAGATGTGGTATATATACACAATGGAATACTATGCAGCCATCAAAAGAAATGACATCTTGCCATTTGCGACAACATGGATGGAACTAGAGCATATCATGCTTAGCGAAATAAGTCAAGCAGAGAAAGACAACTATCATATGATCTCCCTGATATGAGGAAGTGGTGATGCAACATGGGGGCTTAAGTGGGTAGGAGAAGAATCAATGAAACAAGATGGGATTGGGAGGGAG